>NW_027473728.1:92632-163296 GCF_050947335.1 Megachile rotundata | reverse complement strand
ATTGTGTGATTGCGTGACTGTGATTGCGCGACTGCGATTGTGCAACTGTGATTGTGCGACTGCTTTTGTGTGGTTGCGATTGTGTGATTGCAATTGTGTGATTGTGTGATTGCAATTGTGTGATTGTATGATTGAGATTGTGTGATTGTGATTGTGATTGTGTGATTGTGTGATTGTGTGATTGTGTGATTATGTGATTGGGAGATTGTGTGATTGTCTGATTGTGTGATTGTGTGATTGTGTGATTGTTTGATTGTGTGATTGTGTGATTGTGTGATTGTGTGATTGTGTGATTGTGTGATTGTGTGATTGTGTGATTGTGTGATTGTGTGATTGTGTGATTGTGATTGTGTGATTGTGATTGTGTGATTGTGATTGTGTGATTGTGATTGTGTGATTGTGATTGTGTGATTGTGATTGTGTGATTGTGATTGTGATTGTGTGATTGTGATTGTGTGATTGTGATTGTGTGATTGTGATTGTGTGATTGTGATTGTGTGATTGTGATTGTGTGATTGTGATTGTGTGATTGTGATTGTGTGATTGTGATTGTGTGATTGTGATTGTGTGATTGTGATTGTGTGATTGTGATTGTGTGATTGTGATTGTGTGATTGTGATTGTGTGATTGTGATTGTGTGATTGTGATTGTGTGATTGTGATTGTGTGATTGTGATTGTGTGATTGTGTTTGTTTGATTGTGATTGTGTGATTGTAATGGTGTGATTGTGTGATTGTGATTGTGTGATTGTGATTGTGTGATTGTGATTGTGTGATTGTGATTGTGTGATTGTGATTGTGTGATTGTGATTGTGTGATTGTGATTGTGTGATTGTGATTGTGTGATTGTGATTGTGTGATTGTGATTGTGTGATTGTGATTGTGTGATTGTGATTGTGTGATTGTGATTGTGTGATTGTGATTGTGTGATTGTGATTGTGTGATTGTGATTGTGTGATTGTGATTGTGTGATTGTGATTGTGTGATTGTGATTGTGTGATTGTGATTGTGTGATTGTGATTGTGTGATTGTGATTGTGTGATTGTGATTGTGTGATTGTGATTGTGTGATTGTGATTGTGTGATTGTGATTGTGTGATTGTGATTGTGTGATTGTGATTGTGTGATTGTGATTGTGTGATTGTGATTGTGTGATTGTGATTGTGTGATTGTGATTGTGTGATTGTGATTGTGTGATTGTGATTGTGTGATTGTGATTGTGTGATTGTGATTGTGTGATTGTGATTGTGTGATTGTGATTGTGTGATTGTGATTGTGTGATTGTGATTGTGTGATTGTGATTGTGTGATTGTGATTGTGTGATTGTGATTGTGTGATTGTGATTGTGTGATTGTGATTGTGTGATTGTGATTGTGTGATTGTGATTGTGTGATTGTGATTGTGTGATTGTGATTGTGTGATTGTGATTGTGTGATTGTGATTGTGTGATTGTGATTGTGTGATTGTGATTGTGTGATTGTGATTGTGTGATTGTGATTGTGTGATTGTGCGATTGTGTGATTGTGCGATTGTGTGATTGAGAGTGTGTGATTGTGATTGTGTGATTGTGATTGTGTGATTGTGATTGTGTGATTGTGATTGTGTGATTGTGATTGTGTGATTGTGATTGTGTGATTGTGATTGTGTGATTGTGATTGTGTGATTGTGATTGTGTGATTGTGATTGTGTGATAGTGATTGTGTGATTGCGATTGTGTGATTGCGATTGTGTGATTGCATTTGTGTGATTCTGTGATTCTGATTGTGTGATTGTGATTGTGAGATTGTGATTGTGTGATTGTGATTGTGTAATTGGGATTGTGTGACTGGGATTGTGTGATTGAGAGTGTGTGATTGTGATTTTGTGATTGTGATTGTGTGATTGTGATTGTGTGATTGTGTGATTGTGTGATTGTGTGATTGTGTGATTGTGTGATTGTGTGATTGTGTGATTGTGTGATTGTGTGATTGTGTGATTGTGATTGTGTGATTGTGATTGTGTGATTGTGATTGTGTGATTGTGATTGTGTGATTGCGATTGTGTGATTGTGATTGTGTGATTGTGATTGTGAGATTGTGATTGTGTGATTGTGATTGTGTAATTGGGATTGTGTGACAGGGATTGTGTGATTGAGAGTGTGTGATTGTGATTTTGTGATTGTGATTGTGTGATTGTGATTGTGTGATAGTGTGGTTGTGTGATTGTGTGATTGTGTGATTGTGATTGTGTGATTGTGATTGTGTGATTGTGATTGTGTGATTGTGATTGTGTGATTGTGATTGTGTGATTGTGATTGTGTGATTGTGATTGTGATTGTGTGATTGTGATTGTGTGATTGTGATTGTGTGATTGTGATTGTGTGATTGTGATTGTGTGATTGTGATTGTGTGATTGTGATTGTGCGATTGTGATTGTGTGATTGTGATTGTGTGATTGTGATTGTGTGATTGTGATTGTGTGATTGTGATTGTGTGATTGTGATTGTGTGATTGTGTTTGTTTGATTGTGATTGTGTGATTGTAATTGTGTGATTGTGTGATTGTGATTGTGTGATTGTGATTGTGTGATTGTGATTGTGTGATTGTGATTGTGTGATTGTGATTGTGTGATTGTGATTGTGTGATTGTGATTGTGTGATTGTGATTGTGTGATTGTGATTGTGTGATTGTGATTGTGTGATTGTGATTGTGTGATTGTGATTGTGTGATTGTGATTGTGTGATTGTGATTGTGTGATTGTGATTGTGTGATTGTGATTGTGTGATTGTGATTGTGTGATTGTGATTGTGTGATTGTGATTGTGTGATTGTGATTGTGTGATTGTGATTGTGTGATTGTGATTGTGTGATTGTGATTGTGTGATTGTGATTGTGTGATTGTGATTGTGTGATTGTGATTGTGTGATTGTGATTGTGTGATTGTGATTGTGTGATTGTGATTGTGTGATTGTGATTGTGTGATTGTGATTGTGTGATTGTGATTGTGTGATTGTGATTGTGTGATTGTGATTGTGTGATTGTGATTGTGTGATTGTGATTGTGTGATTGTGATTGTGTGATTGTGATTGTGTGATTGTGATTGTGTGATTGTGATTGTGTGATTGTGATTGTGTGATTGTGATTGTGTGATTGTGATTGTGTGATTGTGATTGTGTGATTGTGATTGTGTGATTGTGATTGTGTGATTGTGATTGTGTGATTGTGATTGTGTGATTGTGATTGTGTGATTGTGATTGTGTGATTGTGATTGTGTGATTGTGATTGTGTGATTGTGATTGTGTGATTGTGATTGTGTGATTGTGATTGTGTGATTGTGATTGTGTGATTGTGATTGTGTGATTGTGATTGTGTGATTGTGATTGTGTGATTGTGATTGTGTGATTGTGATTGTGTGATTGTGATTGTGTGATTGTGATTGTGTGATTGTGATTGTGTGATTGTGATTGTGTGATTGTGATTGTGTGATTGTGATTGTGTGATTGTGATTGTGTGATTGTGATTGTGTGATTGTGATTGTGTGATTGTGATTGTGTGATTGTGATTGTGTGATTGTGATTGTGTGATTGTGATTGTGTGATTGTGATTGTGTGATTGTGTGATTGTGATTGTGTGATTGTGATTGTGTGATTGTGATTGTGATTGTGTGATTGTGATTGTGTGATTGTGTGATTGTGTGATTGTGTGATTGTGTGATTGTGTGATTGTGTGATTGTGTGATTGTGTGATTGTGTGATTGTGTGATTGTGTGATTGTGTGATTGTGTGATTGTGTGATTGTGTGATTGTGTGATTGTGTGATTGTGTGATTGTGTGATTGTGTGATTGTGTGATTGTGTGATTGTGTGATTGTGTGATTGTGTGATTGTGTGATTGTGTGATTGTGTGATTGTGATTGTGTGATTCTGATTGTGTGATTGTGATTGTGTGATTGTGATTGTGTGATTGTGATTGTGTGATTGTGATTGTGTGATTGTGATTGTGTGATTGTGATTGTGTGATTGCGTGATTGTGTGATTGCGTGATTGCGTGATTGCGTGATTGCGTGATTGCGTGATTGCGTGATTGTGTGATTGGGTGATTGTGTGATTGTGTTATTGTGTGATTGTGTGATTGTGTGATTGTGTTATTGTGTGATTGTGATTGTGTGATTGTGATTGTGTGATTGTGATTGGGTGATTGTGATTGTGTGATTGCGATTGTGTGATTGTGATTGTGTGATTGTGTTTGTGTGATTGTGATTGTGTGATTGTGATTGTATGATTGTGTGATTGTGATTGTGTGATTGTGTGATTGTGTGATTGTGTGATTATGTGATCGTGTGATTGTCTGATCGTGTGATTGTGTGATTGTGTGATTGTGCGATTGTGTGATTGTGCGATTGTGTGATTGAGAGTGTGTGATTGTGATTGTGTGATTGTGACTGTGTGATTGTGATTGTGTGATTGTGATTGTGTGATTGTGATTTTGTGATTGTGATTGTGTGATTGTGATTGTGTGATTGTGATTTTGTGATTGTTATTGTGTGATTGTGATTGTGTGATTGTGATTCTGTGATTGTGATTGTGTGATTGTGATTGTGTGATTGTGATTGTGTGATTGTGATTGTGTGATTGTGATTGTGTGATTGTGATTGTGTGATTGTGATTGTGTGATTGTGATTGTGATTGTGATTGTGTGATTGTGATTGTGTGATTGTGATTGTGTGATTGTGATTGTGTGATTGTGATTGTGTGATTGTGATTGTGTGATTGTGATTGTGTGATTGTGATTGTGTGATTGTGATTGTGTGATTGTGATTGTGTGATTGTGATTGTGTGATTGTGATTGTGTGATTGTGATTGTGTGATTGCGATTGTGTGATTGCGATTGTGTGATTGCGATTGTGTGATTGTGATTGTGTGATTGCGATTGTGTGATTGTGATTGTGTGATTGTGATTGTGTGATTGTGATTGTGTGATTGTGACTGTGATTGTGTGATTGTGTTTGTGTGATTGTGATTGTGTGATTGTGATTGTGTGATTGTGATTGTGTGATTGTGATTGTGTGATTGTGATTGTGTGATTGTGATTGTGTGATTGTGATTGTGTGATTGTGATTGTGTGATTGTGACTGTGATTGTGTGATTGTGTTTGTGTGATTGTGATTGTGTGATTGTGATTGTGTGATTGTGTGATTGTGATTGTGTGATTGTGATTGTGATTGTGTGATTGTGATTGTGTGATTGTGTGATTGTGTGATTGTGTGATTGTGTGATTGTGTGATTGTGTGATTGTGTGATTATGTGATCGTGTGATTGTGTGATTGTGTGATTGTGCGATTGTGTGATTGTGCGATTGTGTGATTGAGAGTGTGTGATTGTGATTGTGTGATTGTGATTGTGTGATTGTGATTGTGTGATTGTGTGATTGTGTGATAGTGATTGTGTGATTGTGATTGTGTGATTGTGATTGTGTGATTGTGTGATTGTGTGATAGTGATTGTGTGATTGCGATTGTGTGATTGCGATTGTGTGATTGCATTTGTGTGATTCTGTGATTCTGATTGTGTGATTGTGATTGTGAGATTGTGATTGTGTGATTGTGATTGTGTAATTGGGATTGTGTGACTGGGATTGTGTGATTGAGAGTGTGTGATTGTGATTTTGTGATTGTGATTGTGTGATTGTGATTGTGTGATTGTGTGATTGTGTGATTGTGTGATTGTGTGATTGTGTGATTGTGTGATTGTGTGATTGTGTGATTGTGTGATTGTGTGATTGTGATTGTGTGATTGTGATTGTGTGATTGTGATTGTGTGATTGCGATTGTGTGATTGTGATTGTGTGATTGTGATTGTGAGATTGTGATTGTGTGATTGTGATTGTGTAATTGGGATTGTGTGACAGGGATTGTGTGATTGAGAGTGTGTGATTGTGATTTTGTGATTGTGATTGTGTGATTGTGATTGTGTGATAGTGTGGTTGTGTGATTGTGTGATTGTGTGATTGTGATTGTGTGATTGTGATTGTGTGATTGTGACTGTGTGATTGTGATTGTGTGATTGTGATTGTGTGATTGTGATTGTGTGATTGTGATTGTGTGATTGTGATTGTGTGATTGTGATTGTGTGATTGTGATTGTGTGATTGTGATTGTGTGATTGTGATTGTGTGATTGTGATTGTGTGATTGTGATTGTGTGATTGTGATTGTGTGATTGTGATTGTGATTGTGTGATTGTGATTGTGTGATTGTGATTGTGTGATTGTGATTGTGTGATTGTGATTGTGTGATTGTGATTGTGTGATTGTGATTGTGTGATTGTGATTGTGTGATTGTGATTGTGTGATTGTGATTGTGTGATTGTGATTGTGTGATTGTGATTGTGTGATTGTGATTGTGTGATTGTGATTGTGTGATTGTGATTGTGTGATTGTGATTGTGTGATTGTGATTGTGTGATTGTGATTGTGTGATTGTGATTGTGTGATTGTGATTGTGTGATTGTGATTGTGTGATTGTGATTGTGTGATTGTGATTGTGTGATTGTGATTGTGTGATTGTGATTGTGTGATTGTGATTGTGTGATTGTGATTGTGTGATTGTGATTGTGTGATTGTGATTGTGTGATTGTGATTGTGTGATTGTGATTGTGTGATTGTGATTGTGTGATTGTGATTGTGTGATTGTGATTGTGTGATTGTGATTGTGTGATTGTGATTGTGTGATTGTGATTGTGTGATTGTGATTGTGTGATTGTGATTGTGTGATTGTGATTGTGTGATTGTGATTGTGTGATTGTGATTGTGTGATTGTGATTGTGTGATTGTGATTGTGTGATTGTGATTGTGTGATTGTGATTGTGTGATTGTGATTGTGTGATTGTGATTGTGTGATTGTGATTGTGTGATTGTGATTGTGTGATTGTGATTGTGTGATTGTGATTGTGTGATTGTGATTGTGTGATTGTGATTGTGTGATTGTGATTGTGTGATTGTGATTGTGTGATTGTGATTGTGTGATTGTGATTGTGTGATTGTGATTGTGTGATTGTGATTGTGTGATTGTGATTGTGTGATTGTGATTGTGTGATTGTGATTGTGTGATTGTGATTGTGTGATTGTGATTGTGTGATTGTGTGATTGTGTGATTGTGATTGTGTGATTGTGATTGTGTGATTGTGATTGTGTGATTGTGATTGTGTGATTGTGATTGTGTGATTGTGATTGTGTGATTGTGATTGTGTGATTGTGATTGTGTGATTGTGATTGTGTGATTGTGATTGTGTGATTGTGATTGTGTGATTGTGATTGTGTGATTGTGATTGTGTGATTGTGATTGTGTGATTGTGATTGTGTGATTGTGATTGTGTGATTGTGATTGTGTGATTGTGATTGTGTGATTGTGATTGTGTGATTGTGATTGTGTGATTGTGATTGTGTGATTGTGATTGTGTGATTGTGATTGTGTGATTGTGATTGTGTGATTGTGATTGTGTGATTGTGATTGTGTGATTGTGATTGTGTGATTGTGATTGTGTGATTGTGATTGTGTGATTGTGATTGTGTGATTGTGATTGTGTGATTGTGATTGTGTGATTGTGATTGTGTGATTGTGATTGTGTGATTGTGATTGTGTGATTGTGATTGTGTGATTGTGATTGTGTGATTGTGATTGTGTGATTGTGATTGTGTGATTGTGATTGTGTGATTGTGTTTGTTTGATTGTGATTGTGTGATTGTAATTGTGTGATTGTGTGATTGTGATTGTGTGATTGTGATTGTGTGATTGTGATTGTGTGATTGTGATTGTGATTGTGTGATTGTGGTTGTGTGATTGTGGTTGTGTGATCGTGGTTGTGTGATCGTGGTTGTGTGATCGTGGTTGTGGGATTGTGGTTGTGTGATTGTTGTTGTGTGATTGTGGTTGTGTGATTGTGGTTGTGTGATTGCGGTTGTGTGATTGCGATTGTGTGATTGCGATTGTGTGATTGCGATTGTGTGATTGCAATTGTGTGATTCTGTGATTCTGATTGTGTGATTGTGATTGTGAGATTGTGATTGTGTGATTGTGATTGTGTAATTGGGATTGTGTGACTGGGATTGTGTGATTGAGAGTGTGTGATTGTGATTTTGTGATTGTGATTGTGTGATTGTGATTGTGTGATTGTGTGATTGTGTGATTGTGTGATTGTGTGATTGTGTGATTGTGTGATTGTGTGATTGTGTGATTGTGTGATTGTGTGATTGTGTGATTGTGTGATTGTTTGATTGTGTGATTGTGTGATTGTGTGATAGTGTGATTGTGTGATTGTGTGATTGGGTGATTGTGTGATTGTGTGATAGTGTGGTTGTGTGATTGTGTGATTGTGTGATTGTGTGATTGTGTGATTGTGATTGTGTGATTGTGATTGTGTGATTGTGCGACTGTGATTGTGCAACTGTGATTGTGCGACTGCTTTTGTGTGGTTGCGATAGTGTGATTGCAATTGTGTGATTGTGTGATTGCAATTGTGTGATTGTGCGATTGAGATTGTGTGATTGTGATTGTGATTGTGTGATTGTGTGATTGTGTGATTGTGTGATTGTGTGATTGTGTGATTGTGTGATTGTGTGATTGTGAGATTGTGTGATTGTGTGATTGTGTGATTGTGTGATTGTGTGATTGTTTGATTGTGTGATTGTGTTATTGTATGATTGTGTGATTGTGTGATTGTGTGGTTGTGTGATTGTGTGATTGTGTGATTGTGTGATTGTGATTGTGTGATTGTGATTGTGTGATTGTGTGATTGTGATTGTGTGATTGTGATTGTGTGATTGTGATTGTGTGATTGTGATTGTGTGATTGTGATTGTGTGATTGTGATTGTGTGATTGTGATTGTGTGATTGTGATTGTGTGATTGTGATTGTGTGATTGTGATTGTGTGATTGTGATTGTGTGATTGTGATTGTGTGATTGTGATTGTGTGATTGTGATTGTGTGATTGTGATTGTGTGATTGTGATTGTGTGATTGTGATTGTGTGATTGTGATTGTGTGATTGTGTGATTGTGATTGTGTGATTGTGATTGTGTGATTGTGATTGTGTGATTGTGATTGTGTGATTGTGATTGTGTGATTGTGATTGTGTGATTGTGATTGTGTGATTGTGATTGTGTGATTGTGATTGTGTGATTGTGATTGTGTGATTGTGATTGTGTGATTGTGATTGTGTGATTGTGATTGTGTGATTGTGATTGTGTGATTGTGATTGTGTGATTGTGATTGTGTGATTGTGATTGTGTGATTGTGATTGTGTGATTGTGATTGTGTGATTGTGATTGTGTGATTGTGATTGTGTGATTGTGATTGTGTGATTGTGATTGTGTGATTGTGATTGTGTGATTGTGATTGTGTGATTGTGATTGTGTGATTGTGATTGTGTGATTGTGATTGTGTGATTGTGATTGTGTGATTGTGATTGTGTGATTGTGATTGTGTGATTGTGATTGTGTGATTGTGATTGTGTGATTGTGATTGTGTGATTGTGATTGTGTGATTGTGATTGTGTGATTGTGATTGTGTGATTGTGATTGTGTGATTGTGATTGTGTGATTGTGATTGTGCGATTGTGATTGTGCGATTGTGATTGTGCGATTGTGATTGTGCGATTGTGATTGTGCGATTGTGATTGTGTGATTGTGATTGTGTGATTGTGATTGTGTGATTGTGATTGTGTGATTGTGATTGTGTGATTGTGATTGTGTGATTGTGATTGTGTGATTGTGATTGTGTGATTGTGATTGTGTGATTGTGATTGTGTGATTGTGATTGTGTGATTGTGATTGTGTGATTGTGATTGTGTGATTGTGATTGTGTGATTGTGATTGTGTGATTGTGATTGTGTGATTGTGATTGTGTGATTGTGATTGTGTGATTGTGATTGTGTGATTGTGATTGTGTGATTGTGATTGTGTGATTGTGATTGTGTGATTGTGATTGTGTGATTGTGATTGTGTGATTGTGATTGTGTGATTGTGATTGTGTGATTGTGATTGTGTGATTGTGATTGTGTGATTGTGATTGTGTGATTGTGATTGTGTGATTGTGATTGTGTGATTGTGATTGTGTGATTGTGATTGTGTGATTGTGATTGTGTGATTGTGATTGTGTGATTGTGATTGTGTGATTGTGATTGTGTGATTGTGATTGTGTGATTGTGATTGTGTGATTGTGATTGTGTGATTGTGATTGTGTGATTGTGATTGTGTGATTGTGATTGTGTGATTGTGATTGTGTGATTGTGATTGTGTGATTGTGATTGTGTGATTGTGATTGTGTGATTGTGATTGTGTGATTGTGATTGTGTGATTGTGATTGTGTGATTGTGATTGTGTGATTGTGATTGTGTGATTGTGATTGTGTGATTGTGATTGTGTGATTGTGATTGTGTGATTGTGATTGTGTGATTGTGATTGTGTGATTGTGATTGTGTGATTGTGATTGTGTGATTGTGATTGTGTGATTGTGATTGTGTGATTGTGATTGTGTGATTGTGATTGTGTGATTGTGATTGTGTGATTGTGATTGTGTGATTGTGATTGTGTGATTGTGATTGTGTGATTGTGATTGTGTGATTGTGATTGTGTGATTGTGATTGTGTGATTGTGATTGTGTGATTGTGATTGTGTGATTGTGATTGTGTGATTGTGATTGTGTGATTGTGATTGTGTGATTGTGATTGTGTGATTGTGATTGTGTGATTGTGATTGTGTGATTGTGATTGTGTGATTGTGATTGTGTGATTGTGATTGTGTGATTGTGATTGTGTGATTGTGATTGTGTGATTGTGATTGTGTGATTGTGATTGTGTGATTGTGATTGTGTGATTGTGATTGTGTGATTGTGATTGTGTGATTGTGATTGTGTGATTGTGATTGTGTGATTGTGATTGTGTGATTGTGATTGTGTGATTGTGATTGTGTGATTGTGATTGTGTGATTGTGATTGTGTGATTGTGATTGTGTGATTGTGATTGTGTGATTGTGATTGTGTGATTGTGATTGTGTGATTGTGATTGTGTGATTGTGATTGTGTGATTGTGATTGTGTGATTGTGATTGTGTGATTGTGATTGTGTGATTGTGATTGTGTGATTGTGATTGTGTGATTGTGATTGTGTGATTGTGATTGTGTGATTGTGATTGTGTGATTGTGATTGTGTGATTGTGATTGTGTGATTGTGATTGTGTGATTGTGATTGTGTGATTGTGATTGTGTGATTGTGATTGTGTGATTGTGATTGTGTGATTGTGATTGTGTGATTGTGATTGTGTGATTGTGATTGTGTGATTGTGATTGTGTGATTGTGATTGTGTGATTGTGATTGTGTGATTGTGATTGTGTGATTGTGATTGTGTGATTGTGATTGTGTGATTGTGATTGTGTGATTGTGATTGTGTGATTGTGATTGTGTGATTGTGATTGTGTGATTGTGATTGTGTGATTGTGATTGTGTGATTGTGATTGTGTGATTGTGATTGTGTGATTGTGATTGTGTGATTGTGATTGTGTGATTGTGATTGTGTGATTGTGATTGTGTGATTGTGATTGTGTGATTGTGATTGTGTGATTGTGATTGTGTGATTGTGATTGTGTGATTGTGATTGTGTGATTGTGATTGTGTGATTGTGATTGTGTGATTGTGATTGTGTGATTGTGATTGTGTGATTGTGATTGTGTGATTGTGATTGTGTGATTGTGATTGTGTGATTGTGATTGTGTGATTGTGATTGTGTGATTGTGATTGTGTGATTGTGATTGTGTGATTGTGATTGTGTGATTGTGATTGTGTGATTGTGATTGTGTGATTGTGATTGTGTGACTGTGATTGTGTGACTGTGATTGTGTGATTGTGATTGTGTGATTGTGTGATTGTGTGATTGTGTGACTGTGTGATTGCGTGATTGCGTGATTGCGTGATTGCGTGATTGCGTGATTGCGTGATTGCGTGATTGCGCGATTGCGTGATTGCGTGATTGCGTGATTGCGTGATTGCGTGACTGTGTGATTGTGTGGTTGTGTGATTGTGTGGTTGTGTGATTGTGTGGTTGTGTGATTGTGTGGTTGTGTGATTGCGTGATTGTGTGATTGCGTGATTGTGTGATTGTGTGATTGTGTGATTGCGTGATTGTGTGATTGTGTGATTGGGTGATTGTGTGATTGTGTGATTGTGTGATTGTGTGATTGTGTGATTGTGTGATTGTGTGATTGTGTGATTGTGTGATTGTGTGATTCTGTGATTGTGTGATTGTGTGATTGTGTGATTGTGTGATTGTGTGATTGTGTGATTGTGTGATTGTGTGATTGTGTGATTGTGTGATTGTGTGATTATGTGATCGTGTGATTGTGTGATTGTGTGATTGTGCGATTGTGTGATTGTGCGATTGTGTGATTGAGAGTGTGTGATTGTGATTGTGTGATTGTGATTGTGTGATTGTGATTGTGTGATCGTGATTGTGTGATTGTGATTGTGTGATTGTGATTGTGTGATTGTGATTGTGTGATTGTGATTGTGTGATTGTGATTGTGTGATTGTGATTGTGTGATTGTGATTGTGTGATTGTGATTGTGTGATTGTGATTGTGTGATTGTGATTGTGTGATTGTGATTGTGTGATTGTGTGATTGTGATTATGTGATTGTGATTGTGTGATTGTGATTGTGTGATTGTGATTGTGATTGTGATTGTGTTTGTGTGATTGTGATTGTGTGGTTGTAATTGTGTGATTGTGTGATTGTGATTGTGTGATTGTGATTGTGTGATTGTGATTGTGTGATTGTAATTGTGATTGTGTGATTGTGATTGTGTGATTGTGATTGTGTAATTGTGATTGTGTGATTGTGATTGTGTGATTGTGATTGTGTGATTGTGATTGTGTGATTGTGATTGTGTGATTGTGATTGTGTGATTGTGATTGTGTGATTGTGATTGTGTGATTGTGATTGTGTGATTGTGATTGTGTGATTGTGATTGTGTGATTGTGATTGTGTGATTGTGATTGTGTGATTGTGATTGTGTGATTGTGATTGTGTGATTGTGATTGTGTGATTGTGATTGTGTGATTGTGATTGTGATTGTGTGATTGTGTGATTGTGATTGTGTGATTGTGATTGTGTGATTGTGATTGTGTGATTGTGATTGTGTGATTGTGATTGTGTGATTGTGATTGTGTGATTGTGATTGTGTGATTGTGATTGTGTGATTGTGATTGTGTGATTGTGATTGTGTGATTGTGATTGTGTGATTGTGATTGTGTGATTGTGATTGTGTGATTGTGATTGTGTGATTGTGATTGTGTGATTGTGATTGTGTGATTGTGATTGTGTGATTGTGATTGTGTGATTGTGATTGTGTGATTGTGATTGTGTGATTGTGATTGTGTGATTGTGTTTGTTTGATTGTGATTGTGTGATTGTGTGTTTGTGTGATTGTGTGATTGTGTGATTGTGTGACTGTGTGATTGTGTGATTGAGTGATTGTGTGATTGTGTGATTGTGTGATTGTGTGATTGTGTGACTATGATTGTGTGACTGTGGTTGTGTGATCGTGGTTGTGTGATCGTGGTTGTGTGATTGTGGTTGTGGGATTGTGGTTGTGTGATTGTGGTTGTGTGATTGTGGTTGTGTGATTGCGGTTGTGTGATTGCGATTGTGTGATTGCGATTGTGTGATTGCGGTTGTGTGATTGCAATTGTGTGATTCTGTGATTCTGATTGTGTGATTGTGATTGTGAGATTGTGATTGTGTGATTGTGATTGTGTAATTGGGATTGTGTGACTGGGATTGTGTGATTGAAAGTGTGTGATTGTGATTTTGTGATTGTGATTGTGTGATTGCGTGATCGTGATTGTGTGATTGTGATTGTGTGATTGTGTGATTGTGTGATTGTGTGATTGTGTGATTGTGATTGTGTGATTGCGATTGTGTGATTGCGATTGTGTGATTGCATTTGTGTGATTCTGTGATTCTGATTGTGTGATTGTGATTGTGAGATTGTGATTGTGTGATTGTGATTGTGTAATTGGGATTGTGTGATTGTGATTGTGTGATTGTGATTGTGTGATTGTGATTGTGTGATTGTGATTGTGTGATTGTGGTTGTGTGATTGTGATTGTGTGATTGTGATTGTGTGATTGTGTGATTGTGATTGTGTGATGGTGATTGTGTGATTGTGATTGTGTGATTGTGATTGTGTGATTGTGATTGTGTGATTGTGATTGTGTGATTGTGATTGTGTGATTGTGATTGTGTGATTGTGATTGTGTGATTGTGATTGTGTGATTGTGATTGTGTGATTGTGATTGTGTGATTGTGATTGTGTGATTGTGATTGTGTGATTGTGATTGTGTGATTGTGATTGTGTGATTGTGATTGTGTGATTGTGATTGTGTGATTGTGATTGTGTGATTCTGATTGTGTGATTGTGATTGTGTGATTTTGATTGTGTGATTGTGATTGTGTGATTGTGATTGTGTGATTGTGATTGTGTGATTGTGTTTGTGTGATTGTGTTTGTGTGATTGTGATTGTGTGATTGCGTGATTGTGTGATTGCGTGATTGTGTGATTGCGTGATTGTGTGATTGCGTGATTGTGTGATTGCGTGATTGTGTGATTGCGTGATTGTGTGATTGCGTGATTGTGTGATTGCGTGATTGTGTGATTGCGTGATTGTGTGATTGCGTGATTGCGTGATTGCGTGATTGCGTGATTGCGTGATTGCGTGATTGCGTGATTGCGTGATTGCGTGATTGTGTGATTGGGTGATTGTGTGATTGTGTTATTGTGTGATTGTGTGATTGTGTGATTGTGTTATTGTGTGATTGTGTGATTGTGTGATTGTGTGATTGTGTGATTGTGTGATTGTGTGATTGTGTGATTGTGTGATTGTGTGATTGTGTGATTGTGTGATTGTGTGATTGTGTGATTGTGTGATTGTGTGATTGTGTGATTGTGTGATTGTGTGATTGTGTGATTGTGTGATTGTGTGATTGTGTGATTGTGTGATTGTGTGATTGTGTGATTGTGTGATTGTGTGATTGTGTGATTGTGTGATTGTGATTGTGTGATTCTGATTGTGTGATTGTGATTGTGTGATTTTGATTGTGTGATTGTGATTGTGTGATTGTGATTGTGTGATTGTGATTGTGTGATTGTGATTGTGTGATTGTGATTGTGTGATTGCGTGATTGTGTGATTGCGTGATTGCGTGATTGCGTGATTGCGTGATTGCGTGATTGCGTGATTGTGTGATTGGGTGATTGTGTGATTGTGTTATTGTGTGATTGTGTGATTGTGTGATTGTGTTATTGTGTGATTGTGTGATTGTGTGATTGTGTGATTGTGTGATTGTGTGATTGTGTGATTGTGTGATTGTGTGATTGTGATTGTGTGATTGTGATTGTGTGATTGTGATTGTGTGATTGTGATTGTGTGATTGTGATTGTGTGATTGTGATTGTGTGATTGTGATTGTGTGATTGTGATTGTGTGACTGTGATTGTGTGATTGTGATTGTGTGATTGTGTGATTGTGTGATTGTGTGATTGTGTGATTGTGTGATTGTGTGATTGTGTGATTGTGTGATTGTGTGATTGTGATTGTGTGATTCTGATTGTGTGATTGTGATTGTGTGATTGTGATTGTGTGATTGTGATTGTGTGATTGTGATTGTGTGATTGTGATTGTGTGATTGGGATTGTGTGATTGTGATTGTGTGATTGTGATTGTGTGATTGTGATTGTGTGATTGTGATTGTGTGACTGTGATTGTGTGACTGTGATTGTGTGATTGTGATTGTGTGATTGGGATTGTGTGATTGTGATTGTGTGATTGTGATTGTGTGATTGTGATTGTGTGATTGTGATTGTGTGACTGTGATTGTGTGACTGTGATTGTGCGATTGTGATTGTGTGATTGTGTGATTGTGTGATTGTGTGATTGTGTGATTGTGTGATTGTGTGATTGTGTGATTGTGATTGTGTGATTGTGATTGTGTGATTCTGATTGTGTGATTGTGATTGTGTGATTGTGATTGTGTGATTGTGATTGTGTGATTGTGATTGTGTGATTGCGATTGTGTGATTGCGATTGTGTGATTGCGATTGTGTGATTGCGATTGTGTGATTGTGATTGTGTGATTGTGATTGTGTGATTGTGATTGTGTGATTGTGATTGTGTGATTGTGATTGTGTGATTGTGACTGTGATTGTGTGATTGTGTTTGTGTGATTGTGATTGTGTGATTGTGATTGTGTGATTGTGATTGTGTGATTGTGATTGTGTGATTGTGATTGTGTGATTGTGATTGTGTGATTGTGATTGTGTGATTGTGATTGTGTGATTGTGACTGTGATTGTGTGATTGTGTTTGTGTGATTGTGATTGTGTGATTGTGATTGTGTGATTGTGTGATTGTGATTGTGTGATTGTGATTGTGATTGTGTGATTGTAATTGTGTGATTGTGTGATTGTGTGATTGTGTGATTGTGTGATTGTGTGATTGTGTGATTGTGTGATTATGTGATCGTGTGATTGTGTGATTGTGTGATTGTGCGATTGTGTGATTGTGCGATTGTGTGATTGAGAGTGTGTGATTGTGATTGTGTGATTGTGATTGTGTGATTGTGATTGTGTGATTGTGTGATTGTGTGATAGTGATTGTGTGATTGTGATTGTGTGATTGTGATTGTGTGATTGTGTGATTGTGTGATAGTGATTGTGTGATTGCGATTGTGTGATTGCGATTGTGTGATTGCATTTGTGTGATTCTGTGATTCTGATTGTGTGATTGTGATTGTGAGATTGTGATTGTGTGATTGTGATTGTGTAATTGGGATTGTGTGACTGGGATTGTGTGATTGAGAGTGTGTGATTGTGATTTTGTGATTGTGATTGTGTGATTGTGATTGTGTGATTGTGTGATTGTGTGATTGTGTGATTGTGTGATTGTGTGATTGTGTGATTGTGTGATTGTGTGATTGTGTGATTGTGTGATTGTGTGATTGTGTGATTGTGTGATTGTGTGATTGTGTGATTGTGATTGTGTGATTGTGATTGTGTGATTGTGATTGTGTGATTGCGATTGTGTGATTGTGATTGTGTGATTGTGATTGTGAGATTGTGATTGTGTGATTGTGATTGTGTAATTGGGATTGTGTGACAGGGATTGTGTGATTGAGAGTGTGTGATTGTGATTTTGTGATTGTGATTGTGTGATTGTGATTGTGTGATAGTGTGGTTGTGTGATTGTGTGATTGTGTGATTGTGATTGTGTGATTGTGATTGTGTGATTGTGACTGTGTGATTGTGATTGTGTGATTGTGATTGTGTGATTGTGATTGTGTGATTGTGATTGTGTGATTGTGATTGTGTGATTGTGATTGTGTGATTGTGATTGTGTGATTGTGCGACTGTGATTGTGCAACTGTGATTGTGCGACTGCTTTTGTGTGGTCGCGATTGTGTGATTGCAATTGTGTGATTGCGTGACTGTGATTGCGCGACTGCGATTGTGCAACTGTGATTGTGCGACTGCTTTTGTGTGGTTGCGATTGTGTGATTGCAATTGTGTGATTGTGTGATTGCAATTGTGTGATTGTGTGATTGAGATTGTGTGATTGTGATTGTGATTGTGTGATTGTGTGATTGTGTGATTATGTGATTGGGAGATTGTGTGATTGTCTGATTGTGTGATTGTCTGATTGTGTGATTGTGTGATTGTGTGATTGTTTGATTGTGTGATTGTGTGATTGTGTGATTGTGTGATTGT
This sequence comes from Megachile rotundata, assembly GCF_050947335.1. Taxonomy (NCBI): domain Eukaryota; kingdom Metazoa; phylum Arthropoda; class Insecta; order Hymenoptera; family Megachilidae; genus Megachile; species Megachile rotundata. Next base: position 145,521 of record NW_027473728.1, on the reverse strand, counting down.
GTGATTGTGTGATTGTGTGATTGTGTGATTGTGTGATTGTGTGATTGTGATTGTGTGATTGTGATTGTGTGATTGTGATTGTGTGATTGTGATTGTGTGATTGTGATTGTGTGATTGTGATTGTGTGATTGTGATTGTGTGATTGTGATTGTGTGATTGTGATTGTGTGATTGTGATTGTGTGATTGTGATTGTGTGATTGTGATTGTGTGATTGTGATTGTGTGATTGTGATTGTGTGATTGTGATTGTGTGATTGTGATTGTGTGATTGTGATTGTGTGATTGTGATTGTGTGATTGTGATTGTGTGATTGTGATTGTGTGATTGTGATTGTGTGATTGTGATTGTGTGATTGTGATTGTGTGATTGTGATTGTGTGATTGTGATTGTGTGATTGTGATTGTGTGATTGTGATTGTGTGATTGTGATTGTGTGATTGTGATTGTGTGATTGTGATTGTGTGATTGTGATTGTGTGATTGTGATTGTGTGATTGTGATTGTGTGATTGTGATTGTGTGATTGTGATTGTGTGATTGTGATTGTGTGATTGTGATTGTGTGATTGTGATTGTGTGATTGTGATTGTGTGATTGTGATTGTGTGATTGTGATTGTGTGATTGTGATTGTGTGATTGTGATTGTGTGATTGTGATTGTGTGATTGTGATTGTGTGATTGTGATTGTGTGATTGTGATTGTGTGATTGTGATTGTGTGATTGTGATTGTGTGATTGTGATTGTGTGATTGTGATTGTGTGATTGTGATTGTGTGATTGTGATTGTGTGATTGTGATTGTGTGATTGTGATTGTGTGATTGTGATTGTGTGATTGTGATTGTGTGATTGTGATTGTGTGATTGTGATTGTGTGATTGTGATTGTGTGATTGTGATTGTGTGATTGTGATTGTGTGATTGTGATTGTGTGATTGTGATTGTGTGATTGTGATTGTGTGATTGTGATTGTGTGATTGTGATTGTGTGATTGTGATTGTGTGATTGTGATTGTGTGATTGTGATTGTGTGATTGTGATTGTGTGATTGTGATTGTGTGATTGTGATTGTGTGATTGTGATTGTGTGATTGTGATTGTGTGATTGTGATTGTGTGATTGTGATTGTGTGATTGTGATTGTGTGATTGTGATTGTGTGATTGTGATTGTGTGATTGTGATTGTGTGATTGTGATTGTGTGATTGTGATTGTGTGATTGTGATTGTGTGATTGTGATTGTGTGATTGTGATTGTGTGATTGTGATTGTGTGATTGTGATTGTGTGATTGTGATTGTGTGATTGTGATTGTGTGATTGTGATTGTGTGATTGTGATTGTGTGATTGTGATTGTGTGATTGTGATTGTGTGATTGTGATTGTGTGATTGTGATTGTGTGATTGTGATTGTGTGATTGTGATTGTGTGATTGTGATTGTGTGATTGTGATTGTGTGATTGTGATTGTGTGATTGTGATTGTGTGATTGTGATTGTGTGATTGTGATTGTGTGATTGTGATTGTGTGATTGTGATTGTGTGATTGTGATTGTGTGATTGTGATTGTGTGATTGTGATTGTGTGATTGTGATTGTGTGATTGTGATTGTGTGATTGTGATTGTGTGATTGTGATTGTGTGATTGTGATTGTGTGATTGTGATTGTGTGATTGTGATTGTGTGATTGTGATTGTGTGATTGTGATTGTGTGATTGTGATTGTGTGATTGTGATTGTGTGATTGTGATTGTGTGATTGTGATTGTGTGATTGTGATTGTGTGATTGTGATTGTGTGATTGTGATTGTGTGATTGTGATTGTGTGATTGTGATTGTGTGATTGTGATTGTGTGATTGTGATTGTGTGATTGTGATTGTGTGATTGTGATTGTGTGATTGTGATTGTGTGATTGTGATTGTGTGATTGTGATTGTGTGATTGTGATTGTGTGATTGTGATTGTGTGATTGTGATTGTGTGATTGTGATTGTGTGATTGTGATTGTGTGATTGTGATTGTGTGATTGTGATTGTGTGATTGTGATTGTGTGATTGTGATTGTGTGATTGTGATTGTGTGATTGTGATTGTGTGATTGTGATTGTGTGATTGTGATTGTGTGATTGTGATTGTGTGATTGTGATTGTGTGATTGTGATTGTGTGATTGTGATTGTGTGATTGTGATTGTGTGATTGTGATTGTGTGATTGTGATTGTGTGATTGTGATTGTGTGACTGTGATTGTGTGACTGTGATTGTGTGATTGTGATTGTGTGATTGTGTGATTGTGTGATTGTGTGACTGTGTGATTGCGTGATTGCGTGATTGCGTGATTGCGTGATTGCGTGATTGCGTGATTGCGTGATTGCGCGATTGCGTGATTGCGTGATTGCGTGATTGCGTGATTGCGTGACTGTGTGATTGTGTGGTTGTGTGATTGTGTGGTTGTGTGATTGTGTGGTTGTGTGATTGTGTGGTTGTGTGATTGCGTGATTGTGTGATTGCGTGATTGTGTGATTGTGTGATTGTGTGATTGCGTGATTGTGTGATTGTGTGATTGGGTGATTGTGTGATTGTGTGATTGTGTGATTGTGTGATTGTGTGATTGTGTGATTGTGTGATTGTGTGATTGTGTGATTGTGTGATTCTGTGATTGTGTGATTGTGTGATTGTGTGATTGTGTGATTGTGTGATTGTGTGATTGTGTGATTGTGTGATTGTGTGATTGTGTGATTGTGTGATTATGTGATCGTGTGATTGTGTGATTGTGTGATTGTGCGATTGTGTGATTGTGCGATTGTGTGATTGAGAGTGTGTGATTGTGATTGTGTGATTGTGATTGTGTGATTGTGATTGTGTGATCGTGATTGTGTGATTGTGATTGTGTGATTGTGATTGTGTGATTGTGATTGTGTGATTGTGATTGTGTGATTGTGATTGTGTGATTGTGATTGTGTGATTGTGATTGTGTGATTGTGATTGTGTGATTGTGATTGTGTGATTGTGATTGTGTGATTGTGATTGTGTGATTGTGTGATTGTGATTATGTGATTGTGATTGTGTGATTGTGATTGTGTGATTGTGATTGTGATTGTGTTTGTGTGATTGTGATTGTGTGGTTGTAATTGTGTGATTGTGTGATTGTGATTGTGTGATTGTGATTGTGTGATTGTGATTGTGTGATTGTGATTGTGTGATTGTAATTGTGATTGTGTGATTGTGATTGTGTGATTGTGATTGTGTGATTGTGATTGTGTGATTGTGATTGTGTGATTGTGATTGTGTGATTGTGATTGTGTGATTGTGATTGTGTGATTGTGATTGTGTGATTGTGATTGTGTGATTGTGATTGTGTGATTGTGATTGTGTGATTGTGATTGTGTGATTGTGATTGTGTGATTGTGATTGTGTGATTGTGATTGTGTGATTGTGATTGTGTGATTGTGATTGTGTGATTGTGATTGTGTGATTGTGATTGTGTGATTGTGATTGTGTGATTGTGATTGTGTGATTGTGATTGTGATTGTGTGATTGTGTGATTGTGATTGTGTGATTGTGATTGTGTGATTGTGATTGTGTGATTGTGATTGTGTGATTGTGATTGTGTGATTGTGATTGTGTGATTGTGATTGTGTGATTGTGATTGTGTGATTGTGATTGTGTGATTGTGATTGTGTGATTGTGATTGTGTGATTGTGATTGTGTGATTGTGATTGTGTGATTGTGATTGTGTGATTGTGATTGTGTGATTGTGATTGTGTGATTGTGATTGTGTGATTGTGATTGTGTGATTGTGATTGTGTGATTGTGATTGTGTGATTGTGATTGTGTGATTGTGATTGTGTGATTGTGATTGTGTGATTGTGATTGTGTGATTGTGATTGTGTGATTGTGATTGTGTGATTGTGATTGTGTGATTGTGATTGTGTGATTGTGTTTGTTTGATTGTGATTGTGTGATTGTGTGTTTGTGTGATTGTGTGATTGTGTGATTGTGTGACTGTGTGATTGTGTGATTGAGTGATTGTGTGATTGTGTGATTGTGTGATTGTGTGACTATGATTGTGTGACTGTGGTTGTGTGATCGTGGTTGTGTGATCGTGGTTGTGTGATTGTGGTTGTGGGATTGTGGTTGTGTGATTGTGGTTGTGTGATTGTGGTTGTGTGATTGCGGTTGTGTGATTGCGATTGTGTGATTGCGATTGTGTGATTGCGGTTGTGTGATTGCAATTGTGTGATTCTGTGATTCTGATTGTGTGATTGTGATTGTGAGATTGTGATTGTGTGATTGTGATTGTGTAATTGGGATTGTGTGACTGGGATTGTGTGATTGAAAGTGTGTGATTGTGATTTTGTGATTGTGATTGTGTGATTGCGTGATCGTGATTGTGTGATTGTGATTGTGTGATTGTGTGATTGTGTGATTGTGTGATTGTGTGATTGTGATTGTGTGATTGCGATTGTGTGATTGCGATTGTGTGATTGCATTTGTGTGATTCTGTGATTCTGATTGTGTGATTGTGATTGTGAGATTGTGATTGTGTGATTGTGATTGTGTAATTGGGATTGTGTGATTGTGATTGTGTGATTGTGATTGTGTGATTGTGATTGTGTGATTGTGATTGTGTGATTGTGGTTGTGTGATTGTGATTGTGTGATTGTGATTGTGTGATTGTGTGATTGTGATTGTGTGATGGTGATTGTGTGATTGTGATTGTGTGATTGTGATTGTGTGATTGTGATTGTGTGATTGTGATTGTGTGATTGTGATTGTGTGATTGTGATTGTGTGATTGTGATTGTGTGATTGTGATTGTGTGATTGTGATTGTGTGATTGTGATTGTGTGATTGTGATTGTGTGATTGTGATTGTGTGATTGTGATTGTGTGATTGTGATTGTGTGATTGTGATTGTGTGATTGTGATTGTGTGATTGTGATTGTGTGATTGTGATTGTGTGATTGTGATTGTGTGATTCTGATTGTGTGATTGTGATTGTGTGATTTTGATTGTGTGATTGTGATTGTGTGATTGTGATTGTGTGATTGTGATTGTGTGATTGTGTTTGTGTGATTGTGTTTGTGTGATTGTGTTTGTGTGATTGTGATTGTGTGATTGCGTGATTGTGTGATTGCGTGATTGTGTGATTGCGTGATTGTGTGATTGCGTGATTGTGTGATTGCGTGATTGTGTGATTGCGTGATTGTGTGATTGCGTGATTGTGTGATTGCGTGATTGTGTGATTGCGTGATTGTGTGATTGCGTGATTGCGTGATTGCGTGATTGCGTGATTGCGTGATTGCGTGATTGCGTGATTGCGTGATTGCGTGATTGTGTGATTGGGTGATTGTGTGATTGTGTTATTGTGTGATTGTGTGATTGTGTGATTGTGTTATTGTGTGATTGTGTGATTGTGTGATTGTGTGATTGTGTGATTGTGTGATTGTGTGATTGTGTGATTGTGTGATTGTGTGATTGTGTGATTGTGTGATTGTGTGATTGTGTGATTGTGTGATTGTGTGATTGTGTGATTGTGTGATTGTGTGATTGTGTGATTGTGTGATTGTGTGATTGTGTGATTGTGTGATTGTGATTGTGTGATTCTGATTGTGTGATTGTGATTGTGTGATTTTGATTGTGTGATTGTGATTGTGTGATTGTGATTGTGTGATTGTGATTGTGTGATTGTGATTGTGTGATTGCGTGATTGTGTGATTGCGTGATTGCGTGATTGCGTGATTGCGTGATTGCGTGATTGCGTGATTGTGTGATTGGGTGATTGTGTGATTGTGTTATTGTGTGATTGTGTGATTGTGTGATTGTGTTATTGTGTGATTGTGTGATTGTGTGATTGTGTGATTGTGTGATTGTGTGATTGTGTGATTGTGTGATTGTGTGATTGTGTGATTGTGTGATTGTGTGATTGTGTGATTGTGTGATTGTGTGATTGTGTGATTGTGTGATTGTGTGATTGTGTGATTGTGTGATTGTGTGATTGTGTGATTGTGTGATTGTGTGATTGTGTGATTGTGTGATTGTGTGATTGTGTGATTGTGTGATTGTGTGATTGTGTGATTGTGTGATTCTGATTGTGTGATTGTGATTGTGTGATTGTGATTGTGTGATTGTGATTGTGTGATTGTGATTGTGTGATTGTGATTGTGTGATTGTGATTGTGTGATTGTGATTGTGTGATTGTGATTGTGTGATTGTGACTGTGTGATTGTGTGATTGAGTGATTGTGTGATTGTGTGATTGTGTGATTGTGTGACTATGATTGTGTGACTGTGGTTGTGTGATCGTGGTTGTGTGATCGTGGTTGTGTGATTGTGGTTGTGGGATTGTGGTTGTGTGATTGTGGTTGTGTGATTGTGGTTGTGTGATTGCGGTTGTGTGATTGCGATTGTGTGATTGCGATTGTGTGATTGCGGTTGTGTGATTGCAATTGTGTGATTCTGTGATTCTGATTGTGTGATTGTGATTGTGAGATTGTGATTGTGTGATTGTGATTGTGTAATTGGGATTGTGTGACTGGGATTGTGTGATTGAAAGTGTGTGATTGTGATTTTGTGATTGTGATTGTGTGATTGCGTGATCGTGATTGTGTGATTGTGATTGTGTGATTGTGTGATTGTGTGATTGTGTGATTGTGTGATTGTGATTGTGTGATTGCGATTGTGTGATTGCGATTGTGTGATTGCATTTGTGTGATTCTGTGATTCTGATTGTGTGATTGTGATTGTGAGATTGTGATTGTGTGATTGTGATTGTGTAATTGGGATTGTGTGATTGTGATTGTGTGATTGTGATTGTGTGATTGTGATTGTGTGATTGTGATTGTGTGATTGTGGTTGTGTGATTGTGATTGTGTGATTGTGATTGTGTGATTGTGTGATTGTGATTGTGTGATGGTGATTGTGTGATTGTGATTGTGTGATTGTGATTGTGTGATTGTGATTGTGTGATTGTGATTGTGTGATTGTGATTGTGTGATTGTGATTGTGTGATTGTGATTGTGTGATTGTGATTGTGTGATTGTGATTGTGTGATTGTGATTGTGTGATTGTGATTGTGTGATTGTGATTGTGTGATTGTGATTGTGTGATTGTGATTGTGTGATTGTGATTGTGTGATTGTGATTGTGTGATTGTGATTGTGTGATTGTGATTGTGTGATTCTGATTGTGTGATTGTGATTGTGTGATTTTGATTGTGTGATTGTGATTGTGTGATTGTGATTGTGTGATTGTGATTGTGTGATTGTGTTTGTGTGATTGTGTTTGTGTGATTGTGATTGTGTGATTGCGTGATTGTGTGATTGCGTGATTGTGTGATTGCGTGATTGTGTGATTGCGTGATTGTGTGATTGCGTGATTGTGTGATTGCGTGATTGTGTGATTGCGTGATTGTGTGATTGCGTGATTGTGTGATTGCGTGATTGTGTGATTGCGTGATTGCGTGATTGCGTGATTGCGTGATTGCGTGATTGCGTGATTGCGTGATTGCGTGATTGCGTGATTGTGTGATTGGGTGATTGTGTGATTGTGTTATTGTGTGATTGTGTGATTGTGTGATTGTGTTATTGTGTGATTGTGTGATTGTGTGATTGTGTGATTGTGTGATTGTGTGATTGTGTGATTGTGTGATTGTGTGATTGTGTGATTGTGTGATTGTGTGATTGTGTGATTGTGTGATTGTGTGATTGTGTGATTGTGTGATTGTGTGATTGTGTGATTGTGTGATTGTGTGATTGTGTGATTGTGTGATTGTGTGATTGTGTGATTGTGTGATTGTGATTGTGTGATTCTGATTGTGTGATTGTGATTGTGTGATTTTGATTGTGTGATTGTGATTGTGTGATTGTGATTGTGTGATTGTGATTGTGTGATTGTGATTGTGTGATTGCGTGATTGTGTGATTGCGTGATTGCGTGATTGCGTGATTGCGTGATTGCGTGATTGCGTGATTGTGTGATTGGGTGATTGTGTGATTGTGTTATTGTGTGATTGTGTGATTGTGTGATTGTGTTATTGTGTGATTGTGTGATTGTGTGATTGTGTGATTGTGTGATTGTGTGATTGTGTGATTGTGTGATTGTGTGATTGTGTGATTGTGTGATTGTGTGATTGTGTGATTGTGTGATTGTGTGATTGTGTGATTGTGTGATTGTGTGATTGTGTGATTGTGTGATTGTGTGATTGTGTGATTGTGTGATTGTGTGATTGTGTGATTGTGTGATTGTGTGATTGTGTGATTGTGTGATTGTGTGATTGTGTGATTGTGTGATTCTGATTGTGTGATTGTGATTGTGTGATTGTGATTGTGTGATTGTGATTGTGTGATTGTGATTGTGTGATTGTGATTGTGTGATTGTGATTGTGTGATTGTGATTGTGTGATTGTGATTGTGTGATTGTGATTGTGTGATTGTGATTGTGTGATTGTGATTGTGTGATTGTGATTGTGTGACTGTGATTGTGTGATTGTGATTGTGTGATTGTGTGATTGTGTGATTGTGTGATTGTGTGATTGTGTGATTGTGTGATTGTGTGATTGTGTGATTGTGTGATTGTGTGATTGTGATTGTGTGATTCTGATTGTGTGATTGTGATTGTGTGATTGTGATTGTGTGATTGTGATTGTGTGATTGTGATTGTGTGATTGTGATTGTGTGATTGGGATTGTGTGATTGTGATTGTGTGATTGTGATTGTGTGATTGTGATTGTGTGATTGTGATTGTGTGACTGTGATTGTGTGACTGTGATTGTGTGATTGTGATTGTGTGATTGGGATTGTGTGATTGTGATTGTGTGATTGTGATTGTGTGATTGTGATTGTGTGATTGTGATTGTGTGACTGTGATTGTGTGACTGTGATTGTGCGATTGTGATTGTGTGATTGTGTGATTGTGTGATTGTGTGATTGTGTGATTGTGTGATTGTGTGATTGTGTGATTGTGATTGTGTGATTGTGATTGTGTGATTCTGATTGTGTGATTGTGATTGTGTGATTGTGATTGTGTGATTGTGATTGTGTGATTGTGATTGTGTGATTGTGATTGTGTGATTGCGATTGTGTGATTGCGATTGTGTGATTGCGATTGTGTGATTGTGATTGTGTGATTGTGATTGTGTGATTGTGATTGTGTGATTGTGATTGTGTGATTGTGATTGTGTGATTGTGACTGTGATTGTGTGATTGTGTTTGTGTGATTGTGATTGTGTGATTGTGATTGTGTGATTGTGATTGTGTGATTGTGATTGTGTGATTGTGATTGTGTGATTGTGATTGTGTGATTGTGATTGTGTGATTGTGATTGTGTGATTGTGACTGTGATTGTGTGATTGTGTTTGTGTGATTGTGATTGTGTGATTGTGATTGTGTGATTGTGTGATTGTGATTGTGTGATTGTGATTGTGATTGTGTGATTGTAATTGTGTGATTGTGTGATTGTGTGATTGTGTGATTGTGTGATTGTGTGATTGTGTGATTGTGTGATTATGTGATCGTGTGATTGTGTGATTGTGTGATTGTGCGATTGTGTGATTGTGCGATTGTGTGATTGAGAGTGTGTGATTGTGATTGTGTGATTGTGATTGTGTGATTGTGATTGTGTGATTGTGTGATTGTGTGATAGTGATTGTGTGATTGTGATTGTGTGATTGTGATTGTGTGATTGTGTGATTGTGTGATAGTGATTGTGTGATTGCGATTGTGTGATTGCGATTGTGTGATTGCATTTGTGTGATTCTGTGATTCTGATTGTGTGATTGTGATTGTGAGATTGTGATTGTGTGATTGTGATTGTGTAATTGGGATTGTGTGACTGGGATTGTGTGATTGAGAGTGTGTGATTGTGATTTTGTGATTGTGATTGTGTGATTGTGATTGTGTGATTGTGTGATTGTGTGATTGTGTGATTGTGTGATTGTGTGATTGTGTGATTGTGTGATTGTGTGATTGTGTGATTGTGTGATTGTGTGATTGTGTGATTGTGTGATTGTGTGATTGTGTGATTGTGATTGTGTGATTGTGATTGTGTGATTGTGATTGTGTGATTGCGATTGTGTGATTGTGATTGTGTGATTGTGATTGTGAGATTGTGATTGTGTGATTGTGATTGTGTAATTGGGATTGTGTGACAGGGATTGTGTGATTGAGAGTGTGTGATTGTGATTTTGTGATTGTGATTGTGTGATTGTGATTGTGTGATAGTGTGGTTGTGTGATTGTGTGATTGTGTGATTGTGATTGTGTGATTGTGATTGTGTGATTGTGACTGTGTGATTGTGATTGTGTGATTGTGATTGTGTGATTGTGATTGTGTGATTGTGATTGTGTGATTGTGATTGTGTGATTGTGATTGTGTGATTGTGATTGTGTGACTGTGATTGTGTGATTGTGCGACTGTGATTGTGCAACTGTGATTGTGCGACTGCTTTTGTGTGGTCGCGATTGTGTGATTGCAATTGTGTGATTGCGTGACTGTGATTGCGCGACTGCGATTGTGCAACTGTGATTGTGCGACTGCTTTTGTGTGGTTGCGATTGTGTGATTGCAATTGTGTGATTGTGTGATTGCAATTGTGTGATTGTGTGATTGAGATTGTGTGATTGTGATTGTGATTGTGTGATTGTGTGATTGTGTGATTATGTGATTGGGAGATTGTGTGATTGTCTGATTGTGTGATTGTGTGATTGTGTGATTGTTTGATTGTGTGATTGTGTGATTGTGTGATTGTGTGATTGTGTGATTGTGTGATTGTGTGATTGTGTGATTGTGTGATTGTGATTGTGTGATTGTGATTGTGTGATTGTGATTGTGTGATTGTGATTGTGTGATTGTGATTGTGTGATTGTGATTGTGTGATTGTGATTGTGTGATTGTGATTGTGTGATTGTGATTGTGTGATTGTGATTGTGATTGTGTGATTGTGTGATTGTGATTGTGTGATTGTGATTGTGTGATTGTGATTGTGTGATTGTGATTGTGTGATTGTGATTGTGTGATTGTGATTGTGTGATTGTGATTGTGTGATTGTGATTGTGTGATTGTGATTGTGTGATTGTGATTGTGTGATTGTGATTGTGTGATTGTGATTGTGTGATTGTGATTGTGTGATTGTGTTTGTTTGATTGTGATTGTGTGATTGTAATTGTGTGATTGTGTGATTGTGATTGTGTGATTGTGATTGTGTGATTGTGATTGTGTGATTGTGATTGTGTGATTGTGATTGTGTGATTGTGATTGTGTGATTGTGATTGTGTGATTGTGATTGTGTGATTGTGATTGTGATTGTGTGATTGTGTGATTGTGATTGTGTGATTGTGATTGTGTGATTGTGATTGTGTGATTGTGATTGTGTGATTGTGATTGTGTGATTGTGATTGTGTGATTGTGATTGTGTGATTGTGATTGTGTGATTGTGATTGTGTGATTGTGATTGTGTGATTGTGATTGTGTGATTGTGATTGTGTGATTGTGATTGTGTGATTGTGATTGTGTGATTGTGATTGTGTGATTGTGATTGTGTGATTGTGATTGTGTGATTGTGATTGTGTGATTGTGTTTGTTTGATTGTGATTGTGTGATTGTAATTGTGTGATTGTGTGATTGTGATTGTGTGATTGTGATTGTGTGATTGTGATTGTGTGATTGTGATTGTGTGATTGTGATTGTGATTGTGTGATTGTGATTGTGTGATTGTGATTGTGTGATTGTGATTGTGTGATTGTGATTGTGTGATTGTGATTGTGTGATTGTGATTGTGTGATTGTGATTGTGTGATTGTGATTGTGTGATTGTGATTGTGTGATTGTGATTGTGTGATTGTGATTGTGTGATTGTGACTGTGATTGTGTGATTGTGTTTGTGTGATTGTGATTGTGTGATTGTGATTGTGTGATTGTGATTGTGTGATTGTGATTGTGTGATTGTGATTGTGTGATTGTGATTGTGTGATTGTGATTGTGTGATTGTGATTGTGTGATTGTGACTGTGATTGTGTGATTGTGTTTGTGTGATTGTGATTGTGTGATTGTGATTGTGTGATTGTGTGATTGTGATTGTGTGATTGTGATTGTGATTGTGTGATTGTAATTGTGTGATTGTGTGATTGTGTGATTGTGTGATTGTGTGATTGTGTGATTGTGTGATTGTGTGATTATGTGATCGTGTGATTGTGTGATTGTGTGATTGTGCGATTGTGTGATTGTGCGATTGTGTGATTGAGAGTGTGTGATTGTGATTGTGTGATTGTGATTGTGTGATTGTGATTGTGTGATTGTGTGATTGTGTGATAGTGATTGTGTGATTGTGATTGTGTGATTGTGATTGTGTGATTGTGTGATTGTGTGATAGTGATTGTGTGATTGCGATTGTGTGATTGCGATTGTGTGATTGCATTTGTGTGATTCTGTGATTCTGATTGTGTGATTGTGATTGTGAGATTGTGATTGTGTGATTGTGATTGTGTAATTGGGATTGTGTGACTGGGATTGTGTGATTGAGAGTGTGTGATTGTGATTTTGTGATTGTGATTGTGTGATTGTGATTGTGTGATTGTGTGATTGTGTGATTGTGTGATTGTGTGATTGTGTGATTGTGTGATTGTGTGATTGTGTGATTGTGTGATTGTGTGATTGTGTGATTGTGTGATTGTGTGATTGTGTGATTGTGTGATTGTGATTGTGTGATTGTGATTGTGTGATTGTGATTGTGTGATTGCGATTGTGTGATTGTGATTGTGTGATTGTGATTGTGAGATTGTGATTGTGTGATTGTGATTGTGTAATTGGGATTGTGTGACAGGGATTGTGTGATTGAGAGTGTGTGATTGTGATTTTGTGATTGTGATTGTGTGATTGTGATTGTGTGATAGTGTGGTTGTGTGATTGTGTGATTGTGTGATTGTGATTGTGTGATTGTGATTGTGTGATTGTGACTGTGTGATTGTGATTGTGTGATTGTGATTGTGTGATTGTGATTGTGTGATTGTGATTGTGTGATTGTGATTGTGTGATTGTGATTGTGTGATTGTGATTGTGTGATTGTGCGACTGTGATTGTGCAACTGTGATTGTGCGACTGCTTTTGTGTGGTCGCGATTGTGTGATTGCAATTGTGTGATTGCGTGACTGTGATTGCGCGACTGCGATTGTGCAACTGTGATTGTGCGACTGCTTTTGTGTGGTTGCGATTGTGTGATTGCAATTGTGTGATTGTGTGATTGCAATTGTGTGATTGTGTGATTGAGATTGTGTGATTGTGATTGTGATTGTGTGATTGTGTGATTGTGTGATTATGTGATTGGGAGATTGTGTGATTGTCTGATTGTGTGATTGTGTGATTGTGTGATTGTTTGATTGTGTGATTGTGTGATTGTGTGATTGTGTGATTGTGTGATTGTGTGATTGTGTGATTGTGTGATTGTGTGATTGTGATTGTGTGATTGTGATTGTGTGATTGTGATTGTGTGATTGTGATTGTGTGATTGTGATTGTGTGATTGTGATTGTGTGATTGTGATTGTGTGATTGTGATTGTGTGATTGTGATTGTGTGATTGTGATTGTGTGATTGTGATTGTGATTGTGTGATTGTGTGATTGTGATTGTGTGATTGTGATTGTGTGATTGTGATTGTGTGATTGTGATTGTGTGATTGTGATTGTGTGATTGTGATTGTGTGATTGTGATTGTGTGATTGTGATTGTGTGATTGTGATTGTGTGATTGTGATTGTGTGATTGTGATTGTGTGATTGTGATTGTGTGATTGTGATTGTGTGATTGTGATTGTGTGATTGTGTTTGTTTGATTGTGATTGTGTGATTGTAATTGTGTGATTGTGTGATTGTGATTGTGTGATTGTGATTGTGTGATTGTGATTGTGTGATTGTGATTGTGTGATTGTGATTGTGTGATTGTGATTGTGTGATTGTGATTGTGTGATTGTGATTGTGTGATTGTGATTGTGTGATTGTGATTGTGTGATTGTGATTGTGTGATTGTGATTGTGTGATTGTGATTGTGTGATTGTGATTGTATGATTGTGATTGTGTGATTGTGATTGTGTGATTGTGATTGTGTGATTGTGATTGTGTGATTGTGATTGTGTGATTGTGATTGTGTGATTGTGATTGTGTGATTGTGATTGTGTGATTGTGATTGTGTGATTGTGATTGTGTGATTGTGATTGTGTGATTGTGATTGTGTGATTGTGATTGTGTGATTGTGATTGTGTGATTGTGATTGTGTGATTGTGATTGTGTGATTGTGATTGTGTGATTGTGATTGTGTGATTGTGATTGTGTGATTGTGATTGTGTGATTGTGATTGTGTGATTGTGATTGTGTGATTGTGATTGTGTGATTGTGATTGTGTGATTGTGATTGTGTGATTGTGATTGTGTGATTGTGATTGTGTGATTGTGATTGTGTGATTGTGATTGTGTGATTGTGATTGTGTGATTGTGATTGTGTGATTGTGATTGTGTGATTGTGATTGTGTGATTGTGATTGTGTGATTGTGATTGTGTGATTGTGATTGTGTGATTGTGATTGTGTGATTGTGATTGTGTGATTGTGATTGTGTGATTGTGATTGTGTGATTGTGATTGTGTGATTGTGATTGTGTGATTGTGATTGTGTGATTGTGATTGTGTGATTGTGATTGTGTGATTGTGATTGTGTGATTGTGATTGTGTGATTGTGATTGTGTGATTGTGATTGTGTGATTGTGATTGTGTGATTGTGATTGTGTGATTGTGATTGTGTGATTGTGATTGTGTGATTGTGATTGTGTGATTGTGATTGTGTGATTGTGTGATTGTGATTGTGTGATTGTGATTGTGATTGTGTGATTGTGATTGTGTGATTGTGTGATTGTGTGATTGTGTGATTGTGTGATCGTGTGATTGTGATTGTGTGATTGTGTGATTGTGTGATTGTGTGATCGTGTGATTGTGATTGTGATTGTGTGATTGTGTGATTGTGTGATAGTGATTGTGTGATTGTGATTGTGTGATTGTGATTGTGTGATTGTGATTGTGTGATTGTGATTGTGATTGTGTGATTGTGATTGTGTGATTGTGATTGTGTGATTGTGATTGTGTGATTGTGATTGTGTGATTGTGATTGTGTGATTGTGATTGTGATTGTGTGATTGTGATTGTGTGATTGTGATTGTGTGATTGTGATTGTGTGATTGTGATTGTGTGATTGTGATTGTGTGATTGTGATTGTGTGATTGTGATTGTGTGATTGTGATTGTGTGATTGTGTGATTGTGATTGTGTGATTGTGATTGTGTGATTGTGATTGTGTGATTGTGATTGTGTGATTGTGATTGTGTGATTGTGATTGTGTGATTGTGATTGTGTGATTGTGATTGTGTGATTGTGATTGTGTGATTGTGATTGTGTGATTGTGATTGTGTGATTGTGATTGTGTGATTGTGATTGTGTGATTGTGATTGTGTGATTGTGATTGTGTGATTGTGATTGTGTGATTGTGATTGTGTGATTGTGATTGTGTGATTGTGATTGTGTGATTGTGATTGTGTGATTGTGATTGTGTGATTGTGTTTGTTTGATTGTGATTGTGTGATTGTAATTGTGTGATTGTGTGATTGTGATTGTGTGATTGTGATTGTGTGATTGTGATTGTGTGATTGTGATTGTGTGATTGTGATTGTGATTGTGTGATTGTGGTTGTGTGATTGTGGTTGTGTGATTGTGGTTGTGTGATCGTGGTTGTGTGATCGTGGTTGTGTGATCGTGGTTGTGGGATTGTGGTTGTGTGATTGTTGTTGTGTGATTGTGGTTGTGTGATTGTGGTTGTGTGATTGCGGTTGTGTGATTGCGATTGTGTGATTGCGATTGTGTGATTGTGTGATTGTGTGATTGTGTGATTGTGTGATTGTGTGATTGTGTGATTGTGTGATTGTGTGATTGTGTGATTGTGTGATTGTGTGATTGTGTGATTGTGTGATTGTGATTGTGTGATTGTGATTGTGTGATTGTGATTGTGTGATTGCGATTGTGTGATTGTGATTGTGTGATTGTGATTGTGAGATTGTGATTGTGTGATTGTGATTGTGTAATTGGGATTGTGTGACAGGGATTGTGTGATTGAGAGTGTGTGATTGTGATTTTGTGATTGTGATTGTGTGATTGTGATTGTGTGATAGCGTGGTTGTGTGATTGTGTGATTGTGTGATTGTGATTGTGTGATTGTGATTGTGTGATTGTGACTGTGTGATTGTGATTGTGTGATTGTGATTGTGTGATTGTGATTGTGTGATTGTGATTGTGTGATTGTGATTGTGTGATTGTGATTGTGTGATTGTGATTGTGTGATTGTGATTGTGTGATTGTGATTGTGTGATTGTGATTGTGATTGTGTGATTGTGATTGTGTGATTGTGATTGTGTGATTGTGATTGTGTGATTGTGATTGTGTGATTGTGATTGTGTGATTGTGATTGTGTGATTCTGATTGTGTGATTGTGATTGTGTGATTGTGATTGTGTGATTGTGATTGTGTGATTGTGATTGTGTGATTGTGATTGTGTGATTGTGATTGTGTGATTGTGATTGTGTGATTGTGATTGTGTGATTGTGATTGTGTGATTGTGATTGTGTGATTGTGATTGTGTGATTGTGATTGTGTGATTGTGATTGTGTGATTGTGATTGTGTGATTGTGATTGTGTGATTGTGATTGTGTGATTGTGATTGTGTGATTGTGATTGTGTGATTGTGATTGTGTGATTGTGATTGTGTGATTGTGATTGTGTGATTGTGATTGTGTGATTGTGATTGTGTGATTGTGATTGTGTGATTGTGATTGTGTGATTGTGATTGTGTGATTGTGATTGTGTGATTGTGATTGTGTGATTGTGATTGTGTGATTGTGATTGTGTGATTGTGATTGTGTGATTGTGATTGTGTGATTGTGATTGTGTGATTGTGATTGTGTGATTGTGATTGTGTGATTGTGATTGTGTGATTGTGATTGTGTGATTGTGATTGTGTGATTGTGATTGTGTGATTGTGATTGTGTGATTGTGATTGTGTGATTGTGATTGTGTGATTGTGATTGTGTGATTGTGATTGTGTGATTGTGATTGTGTGATTGTGATTGTGTGATTGTGATTGTGTGATTGTGATTGTGTGATTGTGATTGTGTGATTGTGATTGTGTGATTGTGATTGTGTGATTGTGATTGTGTGATTGTGATTGTGTGATTGTGATTGTGTGATTGTGATTGTGTGATTGTGATTGTGTGATTGTGATTGTGTGATTGTGATTGTGTGATTGTGATTGTGTGATTGTGATTGTGTGATTGTGATTGTGTGATTGTGATTGTGTGATTGTGATTGTGTGATTGTGATTGTGTGATTGTGATTGTGTGATTGTGTGATTGTGATTGTGTGATTGTGATTGTGATTGTGTGATTGTGATTGTGTGATTGTGTGATTGTGTGATTGTGTGATTGTGTGATCGTGTGATTGTGATTGTGTGATTGTGTGATTGTGTGATTGTGTGATCGTGTGATTGTGATTGTGATTGTGTGATTGTGTGATTGTGTGATAGTGATTGTGTGATTGTGATTGTGTGATTGTGATTGTGTGATTGTGATTGTGTGATTGTGATTGTGATTGTGTGATTGTGATTGTGTGATTGTGATTGTGTGATTGTGATTGTGTGATTGTGATTGTGTGATTGTGATTGTGTGATTGTGATTGTGATTGTGTGATTGTGATTGTGTGATTGTGATTGTGTGATTGTGATTGTGTGATTGTGATTGTGTGATTGTGATTGTGTGATTGTGATTGTGTGATTGTGATTGTGTGATTGTGATTGTGTGATTGTGTGATTGTGATTGTGTGATTGTGATTGTGTGATTGTGATTGTGTGATTGTGATTGTGTGATTGTGATTGTGTGATTGTGATTGTGTGATTGTGATTGTGTGATTGTGATTGTGTGATTGTGATTGTGTGATTGTGATTGTGTGATTGTGATTGTGTGATTGTGATTGTGTGATTGTGATTGTGTGATTGTGATTGTGTGATTGTGATTGTGTGATTGTGATTGTGTGATTGTGATTGTGTGATTGTGATTGTGTGATTGTGATTGTGTGATTGTGATTGTGTGATTGTGATTGTGTGATTGTGATTGTGTGATTGTGTTTGTTTGATTGTGATTGTGTGATTGTAATTGTGTGATTGTGTGATTGTGATTGTGTGATTGTGATTGTGTGATTGTGATTGTGTGATTGTGATTGTGTGATTGTGATTGTGATTGTGTGATTGTGGTTGTGTGATTGTGGTTGTGTGATTGTGGTTGTGTGATCGTGGTTGTGTGATCGTGGTTGTGTGATCGTGGTTGTGGGATTGTGGTTGTGTGATTGTTGTTGTGTGATTGTGGTTGTGTGATTGTGGTTGTGTGATTGCGGTTGTGTGATTGCGATTGTGTGATTGCGATTGTGTGATTGCGATTGTGTGATTGCAATTGTGTGATTCTGTGATTCTGATTGTGTGATTGTGATTGTGAGATTGTGATTGTGTGATTGTGATTGTGTAATTGGGATTGTGTGACTGGGATTGTGTGATTGAGAGTGTGTGATTGTGATTTTGTGATTGTGATTGTGTGATTGTGATTGTGTGATTGTGTGATTGTGTGATTGTGTGATTGTGTGATTGTGTGATTGTGTGATTGTGTGATTGTGTGATTGTGTGATTGTGTGATTGTGTGATTGTTTGATTGTGTGATTGTGTGATTGTGTGATAGTGTGATTGTGTGATTGTGTGATTGGGTGATTGTGTGATTGTGTGATAGTGTGGTTGTGTGATTGTGTGATTGTGTGATTGTGTGATTGTGTGATTGTGATTGTGTGATTGTGATTGTGTGATTGTGCGACTGTGATTGTGCAACTGTGATTGTGCGACTGCTTTTGTGTGGTTGCGATAGTGTGATTGCAATTGTGTGATTGTGTGATTGCAATTGTGTGATTGTGCGATTGAGATTGTGTGATTGTGATTGTGATTGTGTGATTGTGTGATTGTGTGATTGTGTGATTGTGTGATTGTGTGATTGTGTGATTGTGTGATTGTGTGATTGTGTGATTGTGTGATTGTGTGATTGTGAGATTGTGTGATTGTGTGATTGTGTGATTGTGTGATTGTGTGATTGTTTGATTGTGTGATTGTGTGATTGTATGATTGTGTGATTGTGTGATTGTGTGATTGTGTGATTGTGTGGTTGTGTGATTGTGTGATTGTGTGATTGTGTGATTGTGATTGTGTGATTGTGATTGTGTGATTGTGTGATTGTGATTGTGTGATTGTGATTGTGTGATTGTGATTGTGTGATTGTGATTGTGTGATTGTGATTGTGTGATTGTGATTGGGTGATTGTGATTGTGTGATTGCGATTGTGTGATTGTGATTGTGTGATTGTGTTTGTGTGATTGTGATTGTGTGATTGTGATTGTATGATTGTGTGATTGTGATTGTGTGATTGTGTGATTGTGTGATTGTGTGATTATGTGATCGTGTGATTGTCTGATCGTGTGATTGTGTGATTGTGTGATTGTGCGATCGTGTGATTGTGCGATTGTGTGATTGAGAGTGTGTGATTGTGATTGTGTGATTGTGATTGTGTGATTGTGATTGTGTGATTGTGATTGTGTGATTGTGATTGTGTGATTGTGATTGTGTGATTGTTATTGTGTGATTGTGATTCTGTGATTGTGATTGTGTGATTGTGAATGTATGATTGTGATTGTGTGATTGTGATTGTGTGATTGTGATTGTGTGATTGTGATTGTGTGATTGTGATTGTGTGATTGTGATTGTGTGATTGTGATTGTGTGATTGTGATTGTGTGATTGTGATTGTGTGATTGTGATTGTGTGATTGTGATTGTGTGATTGTGATTGTGTGATTGTGATTGTGTGATTGTGATTGTGTGATTGTGATTGTGTGATTGTGATTGTGTGATTGTGATTGTGTGATTGTGATTGTGTGATTGTGATTGTGTGATTGTGATTGTGATTGTGTGATTGTGGTTGTGTGATTGTGGTTGTGTGATTGTGGTTGTGTGATCGTGGTTGTGTGATCGTGGTTGTGTGATCGTGGTTGTGGGATTGTGGTTGTGTGATTGTTGTTGTGTGATTGTGGTTGTGTGATTGTGGTTGTGTGATTGCGGTTGTGTGATTGCGATTGTGTGATTGCGATTGTGTGATTGTGTGATTGTGTGATTGTGTGATTGTGTGATTGTGTGATTGTGTGATTGTGTGATTGTGTGATTGTGTGATTGTGTGATTGTGTGATTGTGTGATTGTGTGATTGTGATTGTGTGATTGTGATTGTGTGATTGTGATTGTGTGATTGCGATTGTGTGATTGTGATTGTGTGATTGTGATTGTGAGATTGTGATTGTGTGATTGTGATTGTGTAATTGGGATTGTGTGACAGGGATTGTGTGATTGAGAGTGTGTGATTGTGATTTTGTGATTGTGATTGTGTGATTGTGATTGTGTGATAGCGTGGTTGTGTGATTGTGTGATTGTGTGATTGTGATTGTGTGATTGTGATTGTGTGATTGTGACTGTGTGATTGTGATTGTGTGATTGTGATTGTGTGATTGTGATTGTGTGATTGTGATTGTGTGATTGTGATTGTGTGATTGTGATTGTGTGATTGTGATTGTGTGATTGTGATTGTGTGATTGTGATTGTGTGATTGTGATTGTGATTGTGTGATTGTGATTGTGTGATTGTGATTGTGTGATTGTGATTGTGTGATTGTGATTGTGTGATTGTGATTGTGTGATTGTGATTGTGTGATTCTGATTGTGTGATTGTGATTGTGTGATTGTGATTGTGTGATTGTGATTGTGTGATTGTGATTGTGTGATTGTGATTGTGTGATTGTGATTGTGTGATTGTGATTGTGTGATTGTGATTGTGTGATTGTGATTGTGTGATTGTGATTGTGTGATTGTGATTGTGTGATTGTGATTGTGTGATTGTGATTGTGTGATTGTGATTGTGTGATTGTGATTGTGTGATTGTGATTGTGTGATTGTGATTGTGTGATTGTGATTGTGTGATTGTGATTGTGTGATTGTGATTGTGTGATTGTGATTGTGTGATTGTGATTGTGTGATTGTGATTGTGTGATTGTGATTGTGTGATTGTGATTGTGTGATTGTGATTGTGTGATTGTGATTGTGTGATTGTGATTGTGTGATTGTGATTGTGTGATTGTGATTGTGTGATTGTGATTGTGTGATTGTGATTGTGTGATTGTGATTGTGTGATTGTGATTGTGTGATTGTGATTGTGTGATTGTGATTGTGTGATTGTGATTGTGTGATTGTGATTGTGTGATTGTGATTGTGTGATTGTGATTGTGTGATTGTGATTGTGTGATTGTGATTGTGTGATTGTGATTGTGTGATTGTGATTGTGTGATTGTGATTGTGTGATTGTGATTGTGTGATTGTGATTGTGTGATTGTGATTGTGATTGTGTGATTGTGATTGTGTGATTGTGATTGTGTGATTGTGATTGTGTGATTGTGATTGTGTGATTGTGATTGTGTGATTGTGATTGTGTGATTGTGATTGTGTGATTGTGATTGTGTGATTGTGTGATTGTGATTGTGTGATTGTGATTGTGTGATTGTGATTGTGTGATTGTGATTGTGTGATTGTGATTGTGTGATTGTGATTGTGTGATTGTGATTGTGTGATTGTGATTGTGTGATTGTGATTGTGTGATTGTGATTGTGTGATTGTGATTGTGTGATTGTGATTGTGTGATTGTGATTGTGTGATTGTGATTGTGTGATTGTGATTGTGTGATTGTGATTGTGTGATTGTGATTGTGTGATTGTGATTGTGTGATTGTGATTGTGTGATTGTGATTGTGTGATTGTGATTGTGTGATTGTGATTGTGTGATTGTGTTTGTTTGATTGTGATTGTGTGATTGTAATTGTGTGATTGTGTGATTGTGATTGTGTGATTGTGATTGTGTGATTGTGATTGTGTGATTGTGATTGTGTGATTGTGATTGTGATTGTGTGATTGTGGTTGTGTGATTGTGGTTGTGTGATTGTGGTTGTGTGATCGTGGTTGTGTGATCGTGGTTGTGTGATCGTGGTTGTGGGATTGTGGTTGTGTGATTGTTGTTGTGTGATTGTGGTTGTGTGATTGTGGTTGTGTGATTGCGGTTGTGTGATTGCGATTGTGTGATTGCGATTGTGTGATTGCGATTGTGTGATTGCAATTGTGTGATTCTGTGATTCTGATTGTGTGATTGTGATTGTGAGATTGTGATTGTGTGATTGTGATTGTGTAATTGGGATTGTGTGACTGGGATTGTGTGATTGAGAGTGTGTGATTGTGATTTTGTGATTGTGATTGTGTGATTGTGATTGTGTGATTGTGTGATTGTGTGATTGTGTGATTGTGTGATTGTGTGATTGTGTGATTGTGTGATTGTGTGATTGTGTGATTGTGTGATTGTGTGATTGTTTGATTGTGTGATTGTGTGATTGTGTGATAGTGTGATTGTGTGATTGTGTGATTGGGTGATTGTGTGATTGTGTGATAGTGTGGTTGTGTGATTGTGTGATTGTGTGATTGTGTGATTGTGTGATTGTGATTGTGTGATTGTGATTGTGTGATTGTGCGACTGTGATTGTGCAACTGTGATTGTGCGACTGCTTTTGTGTGGTTGCGATAGTGTGATTGCAATTGTGTGATTGTGTGATTGCAATTGTGTGATTGTGCGATTGAGATTGTGTGATTGTGATTGTGATTGTGTGATTGTGTGATTGTGTGATTGTGTGATTGTGTGATTGTGTGATTGTGTGATTGTGTGATTGTGTGATTGTGTGATTGTGTGATTGTGTGATTGTGAGATTGTGTGATTGTGTGATTGTGTGATTGTGTGATTGTGTGATTGTTTGATTGTGTGATTGTGTGATTGTATGATTGTGTGATTGTGTGATTGTGTGATTGTGTGATTGTGTGGTTGTGTGATTGTGTGATTGTGTGATTGTGTGATTGTGATTGTGTGATTGTGATTGTGTGATTGTGTGATTGTGATTGTGTGATTGTGATTGTGTGATTGTGATTGTGTGATTGTGATTGTGTGATTGTGATTGTGTGATTGTGATTGGGTGATTGTGATTGTGTGATTGCGATTGTGTGATTGTGATTGTGTGATTGTGTTTGTGTGATTGTGATTGTGTGATTGTGATTGTATGATTGTGTGATTGTGATTGTGTGATTGTGTGATTGTGTGATTGTGTGATTATGTGATCGTGTGATTGTCTGATCGTGTGATTGTGTGATTGTGTGATTGTGCGATCGTGTGATTGTGCGATTGTGTGATTGAGAGTGTGTGATTGTGATTGTGTGATTGTGATTGTGTGATTGTGATTGTGTGATTGTGATTGTGTGATTGTGATTGTGTGATTGTGATTGTGTGATTGTTATTGTGTGATTGTGATTCTGTGATTGTGATTGTGTGATTGTGAATGTATGATTGTGATTGTGTGATTGTGATTGTGTGATTGTGATTGTGTGATTGTGATTGTGTGATTGTGATTGTGTGATTGTGATTGTGTGATTGTGATTGTGTGATTGTGATTGTGTGATTGTGATTGTGTGATTGTGATTGTGTGATTGTGATTGTGTGATTGTGATTGTGTGATTGTGATTGTGTGATTGTGATTGTGTGATTGTGATTGTGTGATTGTGATTGTGTGATTGTGATTGTGTGATTGTGATTGTGTGATTGTGATTGTGTGATTGTGATTGTGTGATTGTGATTGTGTGATTGTGATTGTGTGATTGTGATTGTGTGATTGTGATTGTGTGATTGTGATTGTGTGATTGTGTGATTGTGTGATTATGTGATCGTGTGATTGTCTGATTGTGTGATTGTGTGATTGTGTGATTGTGCGATTGTGTGATTGTGCGATTGTGTGATTGAGAGTGTGTGATTGTGATTGTGTGATTGTGATTGTGTGATTGTGATTGTGTGATTGTGATTGTGTGATTGTGATTGTGTGATTGTGATTGTGTGATTGTGATTGTGTGATTGTGATTGTGTGATTGTGATTGTGTGATTGTGATTGTGTGATTGTGATTGTGTGATTGTGATTGTGTGATTGTGATTGTGTGATTGTGATTGTGTGATTGTGATTGTGTGATTGTGATTGTGTGATTGTGATTGTGTGATTGTGATTGTGTGATTGTGATTGTGTGATTGTGATTGTGTGATTGTGATTGTGTGATTGTGATTGTGTGATTGTGATTGTGTGATTGTGATTGTGTGATTGTGATTGTGTGATTGTGATTGTGTGATTGTGTGATTGTGTGATTATGTGATCGTGTGATTGTCTGATTGTGTGATTGTGTGATTGTGTGATTGTGCGATTGTGTGATTGTGCGATTGTGTGATTGAGAGTGTGTGATTGTGATTGTGTGATTGTGATTGTGTGATTGTGATTGTGTGATTGTGATTGTGTGATTGTGATTGTGTGATTGTGATTGTGTGATTGTGATTGTGTGATTGTGATTGTGTGATTGTGATTGTGTGATTGTGATTGTGTGATTGTGATTGTGTGATTGTGATTGTGTGATTGTGATTGTGTGATTGTGATTGTGTGATTGTGATTGTGTGATTGTGATTGTGTGATTGTGATTGTGTGATTGTGATTGTGTGATTGTGATTGTGTGATTGTGATTGTGTGATTGTGATTGTGTGATTGTGATTGTGTGATTGTGATTGTGTGATTGTGATTGTATGATTGTGATTGTGTGATTGTGATTGTGTGATTGTGATTGTGTGATTGTGATTGTGTGATTGTGATTGTGTGATTGTGATTGTGTGATTGTGATTGTGTGATTGTGATTGTGTGATTGTGATTGTGTGATTGTGATTGTGTGATTGTGATTGTGTGATTGTGATTGTGTGATTGTGATTGTGTGATTGTGATTGTGTGATTGTGATTGTGTGATTGTGATTGTGTGATTGTGATTGTGTGATTGTGATTGTGTGATTGTGATTGTGTGATTGTGATTGTGTGATTGTGATTGTGTGATTGTGATTGTGTGATTGTGATTGTGTGATTGTGATTGTGTGATTGTGATTGTGTGATTGTGATTGTGTGATTGTGATTGTGTGATTGTGATTGTGTGATTGTGATTGTGTGATTGTGATTGTGTGATTGTGATTGTGTGATTGTGATTGTGTGATTGTGATTGTGTGATTGTGATTGTGTGATTGTGATTGTGTGATTGTGATTGTGTGATTGTGATTGTGTGATTGTGATTGTGTGATTGTGATTGTGTGATTGTGATTGTGTGATTGTGTGATTGTGATTGTGTGATTGTGATTGTGATTGTGTGATTGTGATTGTGTGATTGTGTGATTGTGTGATTGTGTGATTGTGTGATCGTGTGATTGTGATTGTGTGATTGTGTGATTGTGTGATTGTGTGATCGTGTGATTGTGATTGTGATTGTGTGATTGTGTGATTGTGTGATAGTGATTGTGTGATAGTGATTGTGTGATTGTGATTGTGTGATTGTGATTGTGTGATTGTGATTGTGTGATTGTGATTGTGATTGTGTGATTGTGATTGTGTGATTGTGATTGTGTGATTGTGATTGTGTGATTGTGATTGTGTAATTGTGATTGTGTGATTGTGATTGTGATTGTGTGATTGTGATTGTGTGATTGTGATTGTGTGATTGTGATTGTGTGATTGTGATTGTGTGATTGTGATTGTGTGATTGTGATTGTGTGATTGTGATTGTGTGATTGTGATTGTGTGATTGTGTGATTGTGATTGTGTGATTGTGATTGTGTGATTGTGATTGTGTGATTGTGATTGTGTGATTGTGATTGTGTGATTGTGATTGTGTGATTGTGATTGTGTGATTGTGATTGTGTGATTGTGATTGTGTGATTGTGATTGTGTGATTGTGATTGTGTGATTGTGATTGTGTGATTGTGATTGTGTGATTGTGATTGTGTGATTGTGATTGTGTGATTGTGATTGTGTGATTGTGATTGTGTGATTGTGATTGTGTGATTGTGATTGTGTGATTGTGATTGTGTGATTGTGTTTGTTTGATTGTGATTGTGTGATTGTAATTGTGTGATTGTGTGATTGTGATTGTGTGATTGTGATTGTGTGATTGTGATTGTGTGATTGTGATTGTGTGATTGTGATTGTGATTGTGTGATTGTGGTTGTGTGATTGTGGTTGTGTGATTGTGGTTGTGTGATCGTGGTTGTGTGATCGTGGTTGTGTGATCGTGGTTGTGGGATTGTGGTTGTGTGATTGTTGTTGTGTGATTGTGGTTGTGTGATTGTGGTTGTGTGATTGCGGTTGTGTGATTGCGATTGTGTGATTGCGATTGTGTGATTGCGATTGTGTGATTGCAATTGTGTGATTCTGTGATTCTGATTGTGTGATTGTGATTGTGAGATTGTGATTGTGTGATTGTGATTGTGTAATTGGGATTGTGTGACTGGGATTGTGTGATTGAGAGTGTGTGATTGTGATTTTGTGATTGTGATTGTGTGATTGTGATTGTGTGATTGTGTGATTGTGTGATTGTGTGATTGTGTGATTGTGTGATTGTGTGATTGTGTGATTGTGTGATTGTGTGATTGTGTGATTGTGTGATTGTTTGATTGTGTGATTGTGTGATTGTGTGATAGTGTGATTGTGTGATTGTGTGATTGGGTGATTGTGTGATTGTGTGATAGTGTGGTTGTGTGATTGTGTGATTGTGTGATTGTGTGATTGTGTGATTGTGATTGTGTGATTGTGATTGTGTGATTGTGCGACTGTGATTGTGCAACTGTGATTGTGCGACTGCTTTTGTGTGGTTGCGATAGTGTGATTGCAATTGTGTGATTGTGTGATTGCAATTGTGTGATTGTGCGATTGAGATTGTGTGATTGTGATTGTGATTGTGTGATTGTGTGATTGTGTGATTGTGTGATTGTGTGATTGTGTGATTGTGTGATTGTGTGATTGTGTGATTGTGTGATTGTGAGATTGTGTGATTGTGTGATTGTGTGATTGTGTGATTGTGTGATTGTTTGATTGTGTGATTGTGTGATTGTATGATTGTGTGATTGTGTGATTGTGTGATTGTGTGATTGTGTGGTTGTGTGATTGTGTGATTGTGTGATTGTGTGATTGTGATTGTGTGATTGTGATTGTGTGATTGTGTGATTGTGATTGTGTGATTGTGATTGTGTGATTGTGATTGTGTGATTGTGATTGTGTGATTGTGATTGTGTGATTGTGATTGGGTGATTGTGATTGTGTGATTGCGATTGTGTGATTGTGATTGTGTGATTGTGTTTGTGTGATTGTGATTGTGTGATTGTGATTGTATGATTGTGTGATTGTGATTGTGTGATTGTGTGATTGTGTGATTGTGTGATTATGTGATCGTGTGATTGTCTGATCGTGTGATTGTGTGATTGTGTGATTGTGCGATCGTGTGATTGTGCGATTGTGTGATTGAGAGTGTGTGATTGTGATTGTGTGATTGTGATTGTGTGATTGTGATTGTGTGATTGTGATTGTGTGATTGTGATTGTGTGATTGTGATTGTGTGATTGTTATTGTGTGATTGTGATTCTGTGATTGTGATTGTGTGATTGTGAATGTATGATTGTGATTGTGTGATTGTGATTGTGTGATTGTGATTGTGTGATTGTGATTGTGTGATTGTGATTGTGTGATTGTGATTGTGTGATTGTGATTGTGTGATTGTGATTGTGTGATTGTGATTGTGTGATTGTGATTGTGTGATTGTGATTGTGTGATTGTGATTGTGTGATTGTGATTGTGTGATTGTGATTGTGTGATTGTGATTGTGTGATTGTGATTGTGTGATTGTGATTGTGTGATTGTGATTGTGTGATTGTGATTGTGTGATTGTGATTGTGATTGTGTGATTGTGATTGTGTGATTGTGATTGTGTGATTGTGATTGTGTGATTGTGATTGTGTGATTGTGATTGTGTGATTGTGATTGTGTGATTGTGATTGTGTGATTGTGATTGTGTGATTGTGATTGTGTGATTGTGATTGTGTGATTGTGATTGTGTGATTGTGATTGTGTGATTGTGATTGTGTGATTGTGATTGTGTGATTGTGATTGTGTGATTGTGATTGTGTGATTGTGATTGTGTGATTGTGATTGTGTGATTGTGATTGTGTGATTGTGATTGTGTGATTGTGATTGTGTGATTGTGATTGTGTGATTGTGTGATTGTGTGATTATGTGATCGTGTGATTGTCTGATTGTGTGATTGTGTGATTGTGTGATTGTGCGATTGTGTGATTGTGCGATTGTGTGATTGAGAGTGTGTGATTGTGATTGTGTGATTGTGATTGTGTGATTGTGATTGTGTGATTGTGATTGTGTGATTGTGATTGTGTGATTGTGATTGTGTGATTGTGATTGTGTGATTGTGATTGTGTGATTGTGATTGTGTGATTGTGATTGTGTGATTGTGATTGTGTGATTGTGATTGTGTGATTGTGATTGTGTGATTGTGATTGTGTGATTGTGATTGTGTGATTGTGATTGTGTGATTGTGATTGTGTGATTGTGATTGTGTGATTGTGATTGTGTGATTGTGATTGTGTGATTGTGTGATTGTGTGATTATGTGATCGTGTGATTGTCTGATTGTGTGATTGTGTGATTGTGTGATTGTGCGATTGTGTGATTGTGCGATTGTGTGATTGAGAGTGTGTGATTGTGATTGTGTGATTGTGATTGTGTGATTGTGATTGTGTGATTGTGATTGTGTGATTGTGATTGTGTGATTGTGATTGTGTGATTGTGATTGTGTGATTGTGATTGTGTGATTGTGATTGTGTGATTGTGATTGTGTGATTGTGATTGTGTGATTGTGATTGTGTGATTGTGATTGTGTGATTGTGATTGTGTGATTGTGATTGTGTGATTGTGATTGTGTGATTGTGATTGTGTGATTGTGATTGTGTGATTGTGATTGTGTGATTGTGATTGTGTGATTGTGTGATTGTGATTGTGTGATTGTGATTGTGTGATTGTGATTGTGTGATTGTGATTGTGTGATTGTGATTGTGTGATTGTGTTTGTGTGATTGTGATTGTGTGATTGTGATTGTCTGATTGTGTGATTGTGATTGTGTGATTGTGATTGTGTGATTGTGATTGTGATTGTATGATTGTGATTGTGTGATTGTGATTGTGTGATTGTGATTGTGTGATTGTGATTGTGTGATTGTGATTGTGTGATTGTGATTGTGTGATTGTGATTGTGTGATTGTGATTGTGTGATTGTGTGATTGTGTGATTGTGTGATTGTGTGATTATGTGATCGTGTGATTGTCTGATTGTGTGATTGTGTGATTGTGTGATTGTGCGATTGTGTGATTGTGCGATTGTGTGATTGAGAGTGCGTGATTGTGATTGTGTGACTGTGATTGTGTGACTGTGATTGTGTGATTGTGATTGTGTGATTGTGTGATTGTGTGATTGTGTGATTGCGTGATTGTGTGATTGCGTGATTGAGTGATTGCGTGATTGCGTGATTGCGTGATTGCGTGATTGCGTGATTGCGTGATTGTGTGATTGCGTGATTGTGTGATTGCGTGACTGTGTGATTGTGTGACTGTGTGATTGTGTGGTTGTGTGATTGTGTGGTTGTGTGATTATGTGGTTGTGTGATTGTGTGGTTGTGTGATTGTGCGATTGTGTGATTGTGCGATTGTGTGATTGTGATTGTGTGATTGTGATTTTGTGATTGTGTGATTGTGTGATAGTGATTGTGTGATTGTGATTGTGTGATTGTGATTGTGTGATTGTGATTGTGTGATTGTGATTGTGTGATTGTGATTGTGTGATTGTGATTGTGTGATTGTGATTGTGTGATTGTGATTGTGATTGTGTGATTGTGATTGTGTGATTGTGATTGTGTGATTGTGATTGTGTGATTGTGATTGTGTGATTGTGATTGTGTGATTGTGATTGTGTGATTGTGATTGTGTGATTGTGATTGTGTGATTGTGATTGTGTGATTGTGATTGTGTGATTGTGATTGTGTGATTGTGATTGTATGATTGTGATTGTGTGATTGTGATTGTGTGATTGTGATTGTGTGATTGTGATTGTGTGATTGTGATTGTGTGATTGTGATTGTGTGATTGTGATTGTGTGATTGTGATTGTGATTGTGTGATTGTGATTGTGTGATTGTGATTGTGTGATTGTGATTGTGTGATTGTGATTGTGTGATTGTGATTGTGTGATTGTGATTTTGTGATTGTGTGATTGTGATTGTGTGATTGTGATTGTGTGATTGTGATTGTGTGATTGTGATTGTGTGATTGTGATTGTGTGATTGTGATTGTGTGATTGTGATTGTGTGATTGTGATTGTGTGATTGTGATTGTGTGATTGTGATTGTGTGATTGTGATTGTGTGATTGTGATTGTGTGATTGTGATTGTGTGATTGTGATTGTGTGATTGTGATTGTGTGATTGTGATTGTGTGATTGTGATTGTGTGATTGTGATTGTGTGATTGTGATTGTGTGATTGTGTTTGTTTGATTGTGATTGTGTGATTGTAATTGTGTGATTGTGTGATTGTGATTGTGTGATTGTGATTGTGTGATTGTGATTGTGTGATTGTGATTGTGTGATTGTGATTGTGATTGTGTGATTGTGGTTGTGTGATTGTGGTTGTGTGATTGTGGTTGTGTGATCGTGGTTGTGTGATCGTGGTTGTGTGATCGTGGTTGTGGGATTGTGGTTGTGTGATTGTTGTTGTGTGATTGTGGTTGTGTGATTGTGGTTGTGTGATTGCGGTTGTGTGATTGCGATTGTGTGATTGCGATTGTGTGATTGCGATTGTGTGATTGCAATTGTGTGATTCTGTGATTCTGATTGTGTGATTGTGATTGTGAGATTGTGATTGTGTGATTGTGATTGTGTAATTGGGATTGTGTGACTGGGATTGTGTGATTGAGAGTGTGTGATTGTGATTTTGTGATTGTGATTGTGTGATTGTGATTGTGTGATTGTGTGATTGTGTGATTGTGTGATTGTGTGATTGTGTGATTGTGTGATTGTGTGATTGTGTGATTGTGTGATTGTGTGATTGTTTGATTGTGTGATTGTGTGATTGTGTGATAGTGTGATTGTGTGATTGTGTGATTGGGTGATTGTGTGATTGTGTGATAGTGTGGTTGTGTGATTGTGTGATTGTGTGATTGTGTGATTGTGTGATTGTGATTGTGTGATTGTGATTGTGTGATTGTGCGACTGTGATTGTGCAACTGTGATTGTGCGACTGCTTTTGTGTGGTTGCGATAGTGTGATTGCAATTGTGTGATTGTGTGATTGCAATTGTGTGATTGTGCGATTGAGATTGTGTGATTGTGATTGTGATTGTGTGATTGTGTGATTGTGTGATTGTGTGATTGTGTGATTGTGTGATTGTGTGATTGTGTGATTGTGTGATTGTGAGATTGTGTGATTGTGTGATTGTGTGATTGTGTGATTGTGTGATTGTTTGATTGTGTGATTGTGTGATTGTATGATTGTGTGATTGTGTGATTGTGTGATTGTGTGATTGTGTGATTGTGTGATTGTGTGATTGTGTGATTGTTTGATTGTGTGATTGTGTGATTGTGTGATAGTGTGATTGTGTGATTGTGTGATTGGGTGATTGTGTGATTGTGTGATAGTGTGGTTGTGTGATTGTGTGATTGTGTGATTGTGTGATTGTGTGATTGTATGATTGTGTGATTGTGTGATTGTGTGATTGTGTGATTGTGTGGTTGTGTGGTTGTGTGATTGTGTGATTGTGTGATTGTGATTGTGTGATTGTGATTGTGTGATTGTGTGATTGTGATTGTGTGATTGTGATTGTGTGATTGTGATTGTGTGATTGTGATTGTGTGATTGTGATTGTGTGATTCTGATTGTGTGATTGTGATTGTGTGATTGTGATTGTGTGATTGTGATTGTGTGATTGTGATTGTGTGATTGTGATTGTGTGATTGTGATTGTGTGATTGTGATTGTGTGATTGTGATTGTGTGATTGTGATTGTGTGATTGTGATTGTGTGATTGTGATTGTGTGATTGTGATTGTGTGATTGTGATTGTGTGATTGTGATTGTGTGATTGTGATTGTGTGATTGTGATTGTGTGATTGTGATTGTGTGATTGTGATTGTGTGATTGTGATTGTGTGATTGTGATTGTGTGATTGTGATTGTGTGATTGTGATTGTGTGATTGTGATTGTGTGATTGTGATTGTGTGATTGTGATTGTGTGATTGTGATTGTGTGATTGTGATTGTGTGATTGTGATTGTGTGATTGTGATTGTGTGATTGTGATTGTGTGATTGTGATTGTGTGATTGTGATTGTGTGATTGTGATTGTGTGATTGTGATTGTGTGATTGTGATTGTGTGATTGTGATTGTGTGATTGTGATTGTGTGATTGTGATTGTGTGATTGTGATTGTGTGATTGTGATTGTGTGATTGTGATTGTGTGATTGTGATTGTGTGATTGTGATTGTGTGATTGTGATTGTGTGATTGTGATTGTGTGATTGTGATTGTGTGATTGTGATTGTGTGATTGTGATTGTGTGATTGTGATTGTGTGATTGTGATTGTGTGATTGTGATTGGTGTTGTATTGTGATTGTGTGATTGTGGATTGTGTTGTGATTGTGATTGTGTGATTGTGATTGTGTGATTGTGATTGTGTGATTGTGATTGTGTGATTGTGATTGTGTGATTGTGATTGTGTGATTGTGATTGTGTGTTGTGATTGTGTGATTGTGATTGTGTGTTGTGATGTGTGATTGTGTGTGTGATGTGATTGTGTGATTGTGATTGTGTGATTGGTGTGGTTGTGTGGTGTGTTGGGTGTGTGTGTGTGGTGTGTGTGTGATTGTGTGATTGTGTGATTGTGATTGTGTGATTGTGTGATTGTGTGTGTTGTGTGTGTGGTGTGTGTGTGATTGTGTGATCGTGTGATTGTGATTGTGATGTGTGATTGTGTGATTGTGTGATGTGATTGTGTGATTGTGATTGTGTGATTGTGTTGTGTGATGTGTGATTGTGTGATTGTGATTGTGATTGTGTGATTGTGATTGTGTGATTGTGATTGTGTGATTGTGATTGTGTGATTGTGATTGTGTGATTGTGATTGTGTGATTGTGATTGTGTGATTGTGATTGTGTGATTGTGATTGTGTGATTGTGATTGTGTGATTGTGATTGTGTGATTGTGATTGTGTGATTGTGATTGTGTGATTGTGATTGTGTGATTGTGATTGTGTGATTGTGTTTGTTTGATTGTGATTGTGTGATTGTAATTGTGTGATTGTGTGATTGTGATTGTGTGATTGTGATTGTGTGATTGTGATTGTGTGATTGTGATTGTGTGATTGTGATTGTGATTGTGTGATTGTGGTTGTGTGATTGTGGTTGTGTGATTGTGGTTGTGTGATCGTGGTTGTGTGATCGTGGTTGTGTGATCGTGGTTGTGGGATTGTGGTTGTGTGATTGTTGTTGTGTGATTGTGGTTGTGTGATTGTGGTTGTGTGATTGCGGTTGTGTGATTGCGATTGTGTGATTGCGATTGTGTGATTGCGATTGTGTGATTGCAATTGTGTGATTCTGTGATTCTGATTGTGTGATTGTGATTGTGAGATTGTGATTGTGTGATTGTGATTGTGTAATTGGGATTGTGTGACTGGGATTGTGTGATTGAGAGTGTGTGATTGTGATTTTGTGATTGTGATTGTGTGATTGTGATTGTGTGATTGTGTGATTGTGTGATTGTGTGATTGTGTGATTGTGTGATTGTGTGATTGTGTGATTGTGTGATTGTGTGATTGTGTGATTGTGTGATTGTTTGATTGTGTGATTGTGTGATTGTGTGATAGTGTGATTGTGTGATTGTGTGATTGGGTGATTGTGTGATTGTGTGATAGTGTGGTTGTGTGATTGTGTGATTGTGTGATTGTGTGATTGTGTGATTGTGATTGTGTGATTGTGATTGTGTGATTGTGATTGTGTGATTGTGATTGTGTGATTGTGATTGTGTGATTGTGATTGGGTGATTGTGATTGTGTGATTGCGATTGTGTGATTGTGATTGTGTGATTGTGTTTGTGTGATTGTGATTGTGTGATTGTGATTGTATGATTGTGTGATTGTGATTGTGTGATTGTGTGATTGTGTGATTGTGTGATTATGTGATCGTGTGATTGTCTGATCGTGTGATTGTGTGATTGTGTGATTGTGCGATCGTGTGATTGTGCGATTGTGTGATTGAGAGTGTGTGATTGTGATTGTGTGATTGTGATTGTGTGATTGTGATTGTGTGATTGTGATTGTGTGATTGTGATTGTGTGATTGTGATTGTGTGATTGTTATTGTGTGATTGTGATTCTGTGATTGTGATTGTGTGATTGTGAATGTATGATTGTGATTGTGTGATTGTGATTGTGTGATTGTGATTGTGTGATTGTGATTGTGTGATTGTGATTGTGTGATTGTGATTGTGTGATTGTGATTGTGTGATTGTGATTGTGTGATTGTGATTGTGTGATTGTGATTGTGTGATTGTGATTGTGTGATTGTGATTGTGTGATTGTGATTGTGTGATTGTGATTGTGTGATTGTGATTGTGTGATTGTGATTGTGTGATTGTGATTGTGTGATTGTGATTGTGTGATTGTGATTGTGTGATTGTGATTGTGATTGTGTGATTGTGATTGTGTGATTGTGATTGTGTGATTGTGATTGTGTGATTGTGATTGTGTGATTGTGATTGTGTGATTGTGATTGTGTGATTGTGATTGTGTGATTGTGATTGTGTGATTGTGATTGTGTGATTGTGATTGTGTGATTGTGATTGTGTGATTGTGATTGTGTGATTGTGATTGTGTGATTGTGATTGTGTGATTGTGATTGTGTGATTGTGATTGTGTGATTGTGATTGTGTGATTGTGATTGTGTGATTGTGATTGTGTGATTGTGATTGTGTGATTGTGATTGTGTGATTGTGATTGTGTGATTGTGTGATTGTGTGATTATGTGATCGTGTGATTGTCTGATTGTGTGATTGTGTGATTGTGTGATTGTGCGATTGTGTGATTGTGCGATTGTGTGATTGAGAGTGTGTGATTGTGATTGTGTGATTGTGATTGTGTGATTGTGATTGTGTGATTGTGATTGTGTGATTGTGATTGTGTGATTGTGATTGTGTGATTGTGATTGTGTGATTGTGATTGTGTGATTGTGATTGTGTGATTGTGATTGTGTGATTGTGATTGTGTGATTGTGATTGTGTGATTGTGATTGTGTGATTGTGATTGTGTGATTGTGATTGTGTGATTGTGATTGTGTGATTGTGATTGTGTGATTGTGATTGTGTGATTGTGATTGTGTGATTGTGATTGTGTGATTGTGATTGTGTGATTGTGATTGTGTGATTGTGATTGTGTGATTGTGATTGTGTGATTGTGATTGTGTGATTGTGTGATTGTGTGATTATGTGATCGTGTGATTGTCTGATTGTGTGATTGTGTGATTGTGTGATTGTGCGATTGTGTGATTGTGCGATTGTGTGATTGAGAGTGTGTGATTGTGATTGTGTGATTGTGATTGTGTGATTGTGATTGTGTGATTGTGATTGTGTGATTGTGATTGTGTGATTGTGATTGTGTGATTGTGATTGTGTGATTGTGATTGTGTGATTGTGATTGTGTGATTGTGATTGTGTGATTGTGATTGTGTGATTGTGATTGTGTGATTGTGATTGTGTGATTGTGATTGTGTGATTGTGATTGTGTGATTGTGATTGTGTGATTGTGATTGTGTGATTGTGATTGTGTGATTGTGATTGTGTGATTGTGATTGTGTGATTGTGATTGTGTGATTGTGATTGTGTGATTGTGATTGTGTGATTGTGATTGTGTGATTGTGATTGTGTGATTGTGTGATTGTGATTGTGTGATTGTGATTGTGTGATTGTGATTGTGTGATTGTGATTGTGTGATTGTGATTGTGTGATTGTGATTGTGTGATTGTGATTGTGTGATTGTGATTGTGTGATTGTGATTGTGTGATTGTGATTGTGTGATTGTGATTGTGTGATTGTGATTGTGTGATTGTGATTGTGTGATTGTGATTGTGTGATTGTGATTGTGTGATTGTGATTGTGTGATTGTGATTGTGTGATTGTGATTGTGTGATTGTGATTGTGTGATTGTGATTGTGTGATTGTGTTTGTTTGATTGTGATTGGTGTTGATTGTGTGATTGTGTGATTGTGATTGTGTGATTGTGATTGTGTGATTGTGATTGTGTGATTGTGATTGTGTGATTGTGATTGTGATTGTGTGATTGTGGTTGTGTGATTGTGGTTGTGTGATTGTGGTTGTGTGATCGTGGTTGTGTGATCGTGGTTGTGTGATCGTGGTTGTGGGATTGTGGTTGTGTGATTGTTGTTGTGTGATTGTGGTTGTGTGATTGTGGTTGTGTGATTGCGGTTGTGTGATTGCGATTGTGTGATTGCGATTGTGTGATTGCGATTGTGTGATTGCAATTGTGTGATTCTGTGATTCTGATTGTGTGATTGTGATTGTGAGATTGTGATTGTGTGATTGTGATTGTGTAATTGGGATTGTGTGACTGGATTGTGTGATTGAGAGTGTGTGATTGTGATTTTGTGATTGTGATTGTGTGATTGTGATTGTGTGATTGTGTGATTGTGTGATTGTGTGATTGTGTGATTGTGTGATTGTGTGATTGTGTGATTGTGTGATTGTGTGATTGTGTGATTGTGTGATTGTTTGATTGTGTGATTGTGTGATTGTGTGATAGTGTGATTGTGTGATTGTGTGATTGGGTGATTGTGTGATTGTGTGATAGTGTGGTTGTGTGATTGTGTGATTGTGTGATTGTGTGATTGTGTGATTGTGATTGTGTGATTGTGATTGTGTGATTGTGCGACTGTGATTGTGCAACTGTGATTGTGCGACTGCTTTTGTGTGGTTGCGATAGTGTGATTGCAATTGTGTGATTGTGTGATTGCAATTGTGTGATTGTGCGATTGAGATTGTGTGATTGTGATTGTGATTGTGTGATTGTGTGATTGTGTGATTGTGTGATTGTGTGATTGTGTGATTGTGTGATTGTGTGATTGTGTGATTGTGTGATTGTGAGATTGTGTGATTGTGATTGTGTGATTGTGTGATTGTGTGATTGTTTGATTGTGTGATTGTGTGATTGTATGATTGTGTGATTGTGTGATTGTGTGATTGTGTGATTGTGTGGTTGTGTGATTGTGTGATTGTGTGATTGTGTGATTGTGATTGTGTGATTGTGATTGTGTGATTGTGTGATTGTGATTGTGTGATTGTGATTGTGTGATTGTGATTGTGTGATTGTGATTGTGTGATTGTGATTGTGTGATTGTGATTGGGTGATTGTGATTGTGTGATTGCGATTGTGTGATTGTGATTGTGTGATTGTGTTTGTGTGATTGTGATTGTGTGATTGTGATTGTATGATTGTGTGATTGTGATTGTGTGATTGTGTGATTGTGTGATTGTGTGATTATGTGATCGTGTGATTGTCTGATCGTGTGATTGTGTGATTGTGTGATTGTGCGATCGTGTGATTGTGCGATTGTGTGATTGAGAGTGTGTGATTGTGATTGTGTGATTGTGATTGTGTGATTGTGATTGTGTGATTGTGATTGTGTGATTGTGATTGTGTGATTGTGATTGTGTGATTGTTATTGTGTGATTGTGATTCTGTGATTGTGATTGTGTGATTGTGAATGTATGATTGTGATTGTGTGATTGTGATTGTGTGATTGTGATTGTGTGATTGTGATTGTGTGATTGTGATTGTGTGATTGTGATTGTGTGATTGTGATTGTGTGATTGTGATTGTGTGATTGTGATTGTGTGATTGTGATTGTGTGATTGTGATTGTGTGATTGTGATTGTGTGATTGTGATTGTGTGATTGTGATTGTGTGATTGTGATTGTGTGATTGTGATTGTGTGATTGTGATTGTGATTGTGTGATTGTGATTGTGTGATTGTGATTGTGATTGTGTGATTGTGATTGTGTGATTGTGATTGTGTGATTGTGATTGTGTGATTGTGATTGTGTGATTGTGATTGTGTGATTGTGATTGTGTGATTGTGATTGTGTGATTGTGATTGTGTGATTGTGATTGTGTGATTGTGATTGTGTGATTGTGATTGTGTGATTGTGATTGTGTGATTGTGATTGTGTGATTGTGATTGTGTGATTGTGATTGTGTGATTGTGATTGTGTGATTGTGATTGTGTGATTGTGATTGTGTGATTGTGATTGTGTGATTGTGTGATTGTGTGATTATGTGATCGTGTGATTGTCTGATTGTGTGATTGTGTGATTGTGTGATTGTGCGATTGTGTGATTGTGCGATTGTGTGATTGAGAGTGTGTGATTGTGATTGTGTGATTGTGATTGTGTGATTGTGATTGTGTGATTGTGATTGTGTGATTGTGATTGTGTGATTGTGATTGTGTGATTGTGATTGTGTGATTGTGATTGTGTGATTGTGATTGTGTGATTGTGATTGTGTGATTGTGATTGTGTGATTGTGATTGTGTGATTGTGATTGTGTGATTGTGATTGTGTGATTGTGATTGTGTGATTGTGATTGTGTGATTGTGATTGTGTGATTGTGATTGTGTGATTGTGATTGTGTGATTGTGATTGTGTGATTGTGATTGTGTGATTGTGATTGTGTGATTGTGATTGTGTGATTGTGTGATTGTGTGATTATGTGATCGTGTGATTGTCTGATTGTGTGATTGTGTGATTGTGTGATTGTGCGATTGTGTGATTGTGCGATTGTGTGATTGAGAGTGTGTGATTGTGATTGTGTGATTGTGATTGTGTGATTGTGATTGTGTGATTGTGATTGTGTGATTGTGATTGTGTGATTGTGATTGTGTGATTGTGATTGTGTGATTGTGATTGTGTGATTGTGATTGTGTGATTGTGATTGTGTGATTGTGATTGTGTGATTGTGATTGTGTGATTGTGATTGTGTGATTGTGATTGTGTGATTGTGATTGTGTGATTGTGATTGTGTGATTGTGATTGTGTGATTGTGATTGTGTGATTGTGATTGTGTGATTGTGATTGTGTGATTGTGATTGTGTGATTGTGATTGTGTGATTGTGTGATTGTGATTGTGTGATTGTGATTGTGTGATTGTGATTGTGTGATTGTGATTGTGTGATTGTGATTGTGTGATTGTGTTTGTGTGATTGTGATTGTGTGATTGTGATTGTCTGATTGTGTGATTGTGATTGTGTGATTGTGATTGTGTGATTGTGATTGTGATTGTATGATTGTGATTGTGTGATTGTGATTGTGTGATTGTGATTGTGTGATTGTGATTGTGTGATTGTGATTGTGTGATTGTGATTGTGTGATTGTGATTGTGTGATTGTGATTGTGTGATTGTGTGATTGTGTGATTGTGTGATTGTGTGATTATGTGATCGTGTGATTGTCTGATTGTGTGATTGTGTGATTGTGTGATTGTGCGATTGTGTGATTGTGCGATTGTGTGATTGAGAGTGCGTGATTGTGATTGTGTGACTGTGATTGTGTGACTGTGATTGTGTGATTGTGATTGTGTGATTGTGTGATTGTGTGATTGTGTGATTGCGTGATTGTGTGATTGCGTGATTGAGTGATTGCGTGATTGCGTGATTGCGTGATTGCGTGATTGCGTGATTGCGTGATTGTGTGATTGCGTGATTGTGTGATTGCGTGACTGTGTGATTGTGTGACTGTGTGATTGTGTGGTTGTGTGATTGTGTGGTTGTGTGATTATGTGGTTGTGTGATTGTGTGGTTGTGTGATTGTGCGATTGTGTGATTGTGCGATTGTGTGATTGTGATTGTGTGATTGTGATTTTGTGATTGTGTGATTGTGTGATAGTGATTGTGTGATTGTGATTGTGTGATTGTGATTGTGTGATTGTGATTGTGTGATTGTGATTGTGTGATTGTGATTGTGTGATTGTGATTGTGTGATTGTGATTGTGTGATTGTGATTGTGATTGTGTGATTGTGATTGTGTGATTGTGATTGTGTGATTGTGATTGTGTGATTGTGATTGTGTGATTGTGATTGTGTGATTGTGATTGTGTGATTGTGATTGTGTGATTGTGATTGTGTGATTGTGATTGTGTGATTGTGATTGTGTGATTGTGATTGTGTGATTGTGATTGTATGATTGTGATTGTGTGATTGTGATTGTGTGATTGTGATTGTGTGATTGTGATTGTGTGATTGTGATTGTGTGATTGTGATTGTGTGATTGTGATTGTGTGATTGTGATTGTGATTGTGTGATTGTGATTGTGTGATTGTGATTGTGTGATTGTGATTGTGTGATTGTGATTGTGTGATTGTGATTGTGTGATTGTGATTGTGTGATTGTGTGATTGTGATTGTGTGATTGTGATTGTGTGATTGTGATTGTGTGATTGTGATTGTGTGATTGTGATTGTGTGATTGTGATTGTGTGATTGTGATTGTGTGATTGTGATTGTGTGATTGTGATTGTGTGATTGTGATTGTGTGATTGTGATTGTGTGATTGTGATTGTGTGATTGTGATTGTGTGATTGTGATTGTGTGATTGTGATTGTGTGATTGTGATTGTGTGATTGTGATTGTGTGATTGTGATTGTGTGATTGTGATTGTGTGATTGTGTTTGTTTGATTGTGATTGTGTGATTGTAATTGTGTGATTGTGTGATTGTGATTGTGTGATTGTGATTGTGTGATTGTGATTGTGTGATTGTGATTGTGTGATTGTGATTGTGATTGTGTGATTGTGGTTGTGTGATTGTGGTTGTGTGATTGTGGTTGTGTGATCGTGGTTGTGTGATCGTGGTTGTGTGATCGTGGTTGTGGGATTGTGGTTGTGTGATTGTTGTTGTGTGATTGTGGTTGTGTGATTGTGGTTGTGTGATTGCGGTTGTGTGATTGCGATTGTGTGATTGCGATTGTGTGATTGCGATTGTGTGATTGCAATTGTGTGATTCTGTGATTCTGATTGTGTGATTGTGATTGTGAGATTGTGATTGTGTGATTGTGATTGTGTAATTGGGATTGTGTGACTGGGATTGTGTGATTGAGAGTGTGTGATTGTGATTTTGTGATTGTGATTGTGTGATTGTGATTGTGTGATTGTGTGATTGTGTGATTGTGTGATTGTGTGATT
Source organism: Megachile rotundata (assembly GCF_050947335.1). NCBI lineage: Eukaryota > Metazoa > Arthropoda > Insecta > Hymenoptera > Megachilidae > Megachile > Megachile rotundata. The sequence goes on along the minus strand of NW_027473728.1, from coordinate 104,155 downwards.
GTGTGATTGTGTGATTGTGTGATTGTGTGATTGTGTGATTGTGTGATTGTTTGATTGTGTGATTGTGTGATTGTGTGATAGTGTGATTGTGTGATTGTGTGATTGGGTGATTGTGTGATTGTGTGATAGTGTGGTTGTGTGATTGTGTGATTGTGTGATTGTGTGATTGTGTGATTGTGATTGTGTGATTGTGATTGTGTGATTGTGCGACTGTGATTGTGCAACTGTGATTGTGCGACTGCTTTTGTGTGGTTGCGATAGTGTGATTGCAATTGTGTGATTGTGTGATTGCAATTGTGTGATTGTGCGATTGAGATTGTGTGATTGTGATTGTGATTGTGTGATTGTGTGATTGTGTGATTGTGTGATTGTGTGATTGTGTGATTGTGTGATTGTGTGATTGTGTGATTGTGAGATTGTGTGATTGTGTGATTGTGTGATTGTGTGATTGTGTGATTGTTTGATTGTGTGATTGTGTGATTGTATGATTGTGTGATTGTGTGATTGTGTGATTGTGTGATTGTGTGATTGTGTGATTGTGTGATTGTGTGATTGTTTGATTGTGTGATTGTGTGATTGTGTGATAGTGTGATTGTGTGATTGTGTGATTGGGTGATTGTGTGATTGTGTGATAGTGTGGTTGTGTGATTGTGTGATTGTGTGATTGTGTGATTGTGTGATTGTATGATTGTGTGATTGTGTGATTGTGTGATTGTGTGATTGTGTGGTTGTGTGATTGTGTGATTGTGTGATTGTGTGATTGTGATTGTGTGATTGTGATTGTGTGATTGTGTGATTGTGATTGTGTGATTGTGATTGTGTGATTGTGATTGTGTGATTGTGATTGTGTGATTGTGATTGTGTGATTGTGATTGGGTGATTGTGATTGTGTGATTGCGATTGTGTGATTGTGATTGTGTGATTGTGTTTGTGTGATTGTGATTGTGTGATTGTGATTGTATGATTGTGTGATTGTGATTGTGTGATTGTGTGATTGTGTGATTGTGTGATTATGTGATCGTGTGATTGTCTGATCGTGTGATTGTGTGATTGTGTGATTGTGCGATCGTGTGATTGTGCGATTGTGTGATTGAGAGTGTGTGATTGTGATTGTGTGATTGTGATTGTGTGATTGTGATTGTGTGATTGTGATTGTGTGATTGTGATTGTGTGATTGTGATTGTGTGATTGTTATTGTGTGATTGTGATTGTGTGATTGTGATTCTGTGATTGTGATTGTGTGATTGTGAATGTGTGATTGTGATTGTGTGATTGTGATTGTGTGATTGTGATTGTGTGATTGTGATTGTGTGATTGTGATTGTGTGATTGTGATTGTGTGATTGTGATTGTGTGATTGTGATTGTGTGATTGTGATTGTGTGATTGTGATTGTGTGATTGTGATTGTGTGATTGTGATTGTGTGATTGTGATTGTGTGATTGTGATTGTGTGATTGTGATTGTGTGATTGTGATTGTGTGATTGTGATTGTGTGATTGTGATTGTGATTGTGTGATTGTGATTGTGTGATTGTGATTGTGTGATTGTGATTGTGTGATTGTGATTGTGTGATTGTGATTGTGTGATTGTGATTGTGTGATTGTGATTGTGTGATTGTGATTGTGTGATTGTGATTGTGTGATTGTGATTGTGTGATTGTGATTGTGTGATTGTGATTGTGTGATTGTGATTGTGTGATTGTGATTGTGTGATTGTGATTGTGTGATTGTGATTGTGTGATTGTGATTGTGTGATTGTGATTGTGTGATTGTGATTGTGTGATTGTGATTGTGTGATTGTGATTGTGTGATTGTGATTGTGTGATTGTGTGATTGTGTGATTATGTGATCGTGTGATTGTCTGATTGTGTGATTGTGTGATTGTGTGATTGTGCGATTGTGTGATTGTGCGATTGTGTGATTGAGAGTGTGTGATTGTGATTGTGTGATTGTGATTGTGTGATTGTGATTGTGTGATTGTGATTGTGTGATTGTGATTGTGTGATTGTGATTGTGTGATTGTGATTGTGTGATTGTGATTGTGTGATTGTGATTGTGTGATTGTGATTGTGTGATTGTGATTGTGTGATTGTGATTGTGTGATTGTGATTGTGTGATTGTGATTGTGTGATTGTGATTGTGTGATTGTGATTGTGTGATTGTGATTGTGTGATTGTGATTGTGTGATTGTGATTGTGTGATTGTGATTGTGTGATTGTGATTGTGTGATTGTGATTGTGTGATTGTGTGATTGTGATTGTGTGATTGTGATTGTGTGATTGTGATTGTGTGATTGTGATTGTGTGATTGTGTTTGTGTGATTGTGATTGTGTGATTGTGATTGTCTGATTGTGTGATTGTGATTGTGTGATTGTGATTGTGTGATTGTGATTGTGTGATTGTGATTGTGATTGTATGATTGTGATTGTGTGATTGTGATTGTGTGATTGTGATTGTGTGATTGTGATTGTGTGATTGTGATTGTGTGATTGTGATTGTGTGATTGTGATTGTGTGATTGTGATTGTGTGATTGTGATTGTGTGATTGTGTGATTGTGTGATTGTGTGATTGTGTGATTATGTGATCGTGTGATTGTCTGATTGTGTGATTGTGTGATTGTGTGATTGTGCGATTGTGTGATTGTGCGATTGTGTGATTGAGAGTGCGTGATTGTGATTGTGTGACTGTGATTGTGTGACTGTGATTGTGTGATTGTGATTGTGTGATTGTGTGATTGTGTGATTGTGTGATTGCGTGATTGTGTGATTGCGTGATTGAGTGATTGCGTGATTGCGTGATTGCGTGATTGCGTGATTGCGTGATTGCGTGATTGTGTGATTGCGTGATTGTGTGATTGCGTGACTGTGTGATTGTGTGACTGTGTGATTGTGTGGTTGTGTGATTGTGTGGTTGTGTGATTATGTGGTTGTGTGATTGTGTGGTTGTGTGATTGTGCGATTGTGTGATTGTGCGATTGTGTGATTGTGATTGTGTGATTGTGATTTTGTGATTGTGTGATTGTGTGATAGTGATTGTGTGATTGTGATTGTGTGATTGTGATTGTGTGATTGTGATTGTGTGATTGTGATTGTGTGATTGTGATTGTGTGATTGTGATTGTGTGATTGTGATTGTGTGATTGTGATTGTGATTGTGTGATTGTGATTGTGTGATTGTGATTGTGTGATTGTGATTGTGTGATTGTGATTGTGTGATTGTGATTGTGTGATTGTGATTGTGTGATTGTGATTGTGTGATTGTGATTGTGTGATTGTGATTGTGTGATTGTGATTGTGTGATTGTGATTGTGTGATTGTGATTGTGTGATTGTGATTGTGTGATTGTGATTGTGTGATTGTGATTGTGTGATTGTGATTGTGTGATTGTGATTGTGTGATTGTGATTGTGTGATTGTGATTGTGTGATTGTGATTGTGTGATTGTGATTGTGTGATTGTGATTGTGTGATTGTGATTGTGTGATTGTGATTGTGTGATTGTGATTGTGTGATTGTGATTGTGTGATTGTGATTGTGTGATTGTGATTGTGTGATTGTGATTGTGTGATTGTGATTGTGTGATTGTGATTGTGTGATTGTGATTGTGTGATTGTGATTGTGTGATTGTGATTGTGTGATTGTGATTGTGTGATTGTGATTGTGTGATTGTGATTGTGTGATTGTGATTGTGTGATTGTGATTGTGTGATTGTGATTGTGTGATTGTGTTTGTGTGATTGTGATTGTGTGATTGTGATTGTGTGATTGTGTGATTGTGATTGTGTGATTGTGATTGTGTGATTGTGATTGTGATTGTGTGATTGTGATTGTGTGATTGTGATTGTGTGATTGTGATTGTGTGATTGTGATTGTGTGATTGTGATTGTGTGATTGTGATTGTGTGATTGTGATTGTGTGATTGTGATTGTGTGATTGTGATTGTGTGATTGTGATTGTGTGATTGTGATTGTGTGATTGTGATTGTGTGATTGTGATTGTGTGATTGTGATTGTGTGATTGTGATTGTGTGATTGTGATTGTGTGATTGTGATTGTGTGATTGTGATTGTGTGATTGTGATTGTGTGATTGTGATTGTGTGATTGTGATTGTGTGATTGTGATTGTGTGATTGTGATTGTGTGATTGTGATTGTGTGATTGTGATTGTGTGATTGTGATTGTGTGATTGTGATTGTGTGATTGTGATTGTGTGATTGTGATTGTGTGATTGTGATTGTGTGATTGTGATTGTGTGATTGTGATTGTGTGATTGTGATTGTGATTGTGATTGTGTGATTGTGATTGTGTGATTGTGATTGTGTGATTGTGATTGTGTGATTGTGTGATTGTGTGATTGTGTGATTGTGTGATCGTGTGATCGTGTAATCGTGTGATCGTGTGATTGTGTGATTGTGTGATTGTGTGATTGTGTGATTGTGTGATTGTGCGATTGTGTGATTGAGAGTGTGTGATTGTGATTGTGTGATTGTGATTGTGTGATTGTGTGATTGTGTGATAGTGATTGTGTGATTGTGATTGTGTGATTGTGATTGTGTGATTGTGATTGTCTGATTGTGATTGTGTGATTGTGATTGTGTGATTGTGATTGTGTGATTGTGATTGTGTGATTGTGATTGTGATTGTGTGATTGTGATTGTGTGATTGTGATTGTGTGATTGTGATTGTGTGATTGTGATTGTGTGATTGTGTGATTGTGATTGTGTGATTGTGATTGTGTGATTGTGATTGTGTGATTGTGTTTGTGTGATTGTGATTGTGTGATTGTGATTGTCTGATTGTGTGATTGTGATTGTGTGATTGTGATTGTGATTGTGTGATTGGGATCGTGTGATTGTGATTGTGTGATTGTGATTGTGTGATTGTGATTGTGTGATTGTGATTGTGTGATTGTGATCGTGTGATTGTGATTGTGTGATTGTGATTGTGTGATTGTGATTGTGTGATTGTGATTGTGTGATTGTGATTGTGTGATTGTGATTGTGTGATTGTGATTGTGTGATTGTGATTGTGTGATTGTGATTGTGTGATTTTGATTGTGTGATTGTGATTGTGTGATTGTGATTGTGTGATTGTGATTGTGTGATTGTGATTGTGTGATTGTGATTGTGTGATTGTGATTGTGTGATTGTGATTGTGTGATTGTGAATGTGTGATTGTGTTTGTGTGATTGTGATTGTGTGATTGTGATTGTGTGATTGTGTGATTGTGATTGTGTGATTGTGATTGTGTGATTGTGATTGTGTGATTGTGATTGTGATTGTGTGATTGTGATTGTGTGATTGTGATTGTGTGATTGTGATTGTGTGATTGTGATTGTGTGATTGTGATTGTGTGATTGTGATTGTGTGATTGTGATTGTGTGATTGTGATTGTGTGATTGTGATTGTGTGATTGTGATTGTGTGATTGTGATTGTGTGATTGTGATTGTGTGATTGTGATTGTGTGATTGTGATTGTGTGATTGTGATTGTGTGATTGTGATTGTGTGATTGTGATTGTGTGATTGTGATTGTGTGATTGTGATTGTGTGATTGTGATTGTGTGATTGTGATTGTGTGATTGTGATTGTGTGATTGTGATTGTGTGATTGTGATTGTGTGATTGTGATTGTGTGATTGTGATTGTGTGATTGTGATTGTGTGATTGTGATTGTGTGATTGTGATTGTGTGATTGTGATTGTGTGATTGTGATTGTGTGATTGTGATTGTGTGATTGTGATTGTGTGATTGTGATTGTGTGATTGTGATTGTGTGATTGTGATTGTGTGATTGTGATTGTGTGATTGTGATTGTGTGATTGTGATTGTGTGATTGTGATTGTGTGATTGTGATTGTGTGATTGTGATTGTGTGATTGTGATTGTGTGATTGTGATTGTGTGATTGTGATTGTGTGATTGTGATTGTGTGATTGTGATTGTGTGATTGTGATTGTGTGATTGTGATTGTGTGATTGTGATTGTGTGATTGTGATTGTGTGATTGTGATTGTGTGATTGTGATTGTGTGATTGTGATTGTGTGATTGTGATTGTGTGATTGTGATTGTGTGATTGTGATTGTGTGATTGTGATTGTGTGATTGTGATTGTGTGATTGTGATTGTGTGATTGTGATTGTGTGATTGTGATTTTGTGATTGTGATTGTGTGATTGTGATTGTGTGATTGTGATTGTGTGATTGTGATTGTGTGATTGTGATTGTGTGAGTGTGATTGTGTGATTGTGATTGTGTGATTGTGATTGTGTGATTGTGATTGTGTGATTGTGATTGTGTGATTGTGATTGTGTGATTGTGATTGTGTGATTGTGATTGTGTGATTGTGATTGTGTGATTGTGATTGTGTGATTGTGATTGTGTGATTGTGATTGTGTGATTGTGATTGTGTGATTGTGATTGTGTGATTGTGATTGTGTGATTGTGATTGTGTGATTGTGATTGTGTGATTGTGATTGTGTGATTGTGATTGTGTGATTGTGATTGTGTGATTGTGATTGTGTGATTGTGATTGTGTGATTGTGATTGTGTGATTGTGATTGTGTGATTGTGATTGTGTGATTGTGATTGTGTGATTGTGATTGTGTGATTGTGATTGTGTGATTGTGATTGTGTGATTGTGATTGTGTGATTGTGATTGTGTGATTGTGATTGTGTGATTGTGATTGTGTGATTGTGATTGTGTGATTGTGATTGTGTGATTGTGATTGTGTGATTGTGATTGTGTGATTGTGATTGTGTGATTGTGATTGTGTGATTGTGATTGTGTGATTGTGATTGTGTGATTGTGATTGTGTGATTGTGATTGTGTGATTGTGATTGTGTGATTGTGATTGTGTGATTGTGATTGTGTGATTGTGATTGTGTGATTGTGATTGTGTGATTGTGTGATTGTGTGATTGTGTGATTATGTGATCGTGTGATTGTCTGATTGTGTGATTGTGTGATTGTGTGATTGTGCGATTGTGTGATTGTGCGATTGTGTGATTGAGAGTGTGTGATTGTGATTGTGTGATTGTGATTGTGTGATTGTGTGATTGTGCGATTGTGATTGTGTGATTGTGATTGTGTGATTGTGATTGTCTGATTGTGATTGTGTGATTGTGATTGTGTGATTGTGATTGTGTGATTGTGATTGTGTGATTGTGATTGTGTGATTGTGATTGTGATTGTGTGATTGTGATTGTGTGATTGTGATTGTGTGATTGTGATTGTGTGATTGTGATTGCGTGATTGTGATTGCGTGATTGTGATTGCGTGATTGTGATTTCGTGATTGTGATTGTGTGATTGTGATTGTGTGATTGTGATTGTGTGATTGTGATTGTGTGATTGTGATTGTGTGATTGTGATTGTGTGATTGTGATTGTGTGATTGTGATTGTGTGATTGTGATTGTGTGATTGTGATTGTGTGATTGTGATTGTGTGATTGTGATTGTGTGATTGTGATTGTGTGATTGTGATTGTGTGATTGTGATTGTGTGATTGTGATTGTGTGATTGTGATTGTGTGATTGTGATTGTGTGATTGTGTGATTGTGTGATCGTGTGATTGTGCGATTGTGTGATTGTGCGATTGTGTTATTGAGAGTGTGTGATTGTGATTGTGTGATTGTGATTGTGTGATTGTGTGATTGTGATTGTGTGATTGTGATTGTGTAATTGGGATTGTGTGACTGGGATTGTGTGATTGAGATTGTGTGATTGTGATTGTGTGATTGTGATTGTGTGATTGTGATTGTGTGATTGTGATTGTGTGATTGTGATTGTGTGATTGTGATTGTGTGATTGTGATTGTGTGATTGTGATTGTGTGATTGTGATTGTGTGATTGTGATTGTGTGATTGTGATTGTGTGATTGTGATTGTGTGATTGTGATTGTGTGATTGTGATTGTGTGATTGTGATTGTGTGATTGTGATTGTGTGATTGTGATTGTGTGATTGTGATTGTGTGATTGTGTTTGTGTGATTGTGTTTGTGATTGTGTGATTGTGATTGTGTGATTGTGATTGTGTGATTGTGATTGTGTGAGTGTGATTGTGTGATTGTGATTGTGTGATTGTGATTGTGTGATTGTGATTGTGTGATTGTGATTGTGTGATTGTGATTGTGTGATTGTGATTGTGTGATTGTGATTGTGTGATTGTGATTGTGTGATTGTGATTGTGTGATTGTGATTGTGTGATTGTGATTGTGTGATTGTGATTGTGTGATTGTGATTGTGTGATTGTGATTGTGTGATTGTGATTGTGTGATTGTGATTGTGTGATTGTGATTGTGTGATTGTGATTGTGTGATTGTGATTGTGTGATTGTGATTGTGTGATTGTGATTGTGTGATTGTGATTGTGTGATTGTGATTGTGTGATTGTGATTGTGTGATTGTGATTGTGTGATTGTGATTGTGTGATTGTGATTGTGTGATTGTGATTGTGTGATTGTGATTGTGTGATTGTGATTGTGTGATTGTGATTGTGTGATTGTGATTGTGTGATTGTGATTGTGTGATTGTGATTGTGTGATTGTGATTGTGTGATTGTGATTGTGTGATTGTGATTGTGTGATTGTGATTGTGTGATTGTGATTGTGTGATTGTGATTGTGTGATTGTGATTGTGTGATTGTGATTGTGTGATTGTGATTGTGTGATTGTGATTGTGTGATTGTGATTGTGTGATTGTGTGATTGTGTGATTGTGTGATTATGTGATCGTGTGATTGTCTGATTGTGTGATTGTGTGATTGTGTGATTGTGCGATTGTGTGATTGTGCGATTGTGTGATTGAGAGTGTGTGATTGTGATTGTGTGATTGTGATTGTGTGATTGTGTGATTGTGTGATAGTGATTGTGCGATTGTGATTGTGTGATTGTGATTGTGTGATTGTGATTGTCTGATTGTGATTGTGTGATTGTGATTGTGTGATTGTGATTGTGTGATTGTGATTGTGTGATTGTGATTGTGTGATTGTGATTGTGATTGTGTGATTGTGATTGTGTGATTGTGATTGTGTGATTGTGATTGTGTGATTGTGATTGCGTGATTGTGATTGCGTGATTGTGATTGCGTGATTGTGATTTCGTGATTGTGATTGTGTGATTGTGATTGTGTGATTGTGATTGTGTGATTGTGATTGTGTGATTGTGATTGTGTGATTGTGATTGTGTGATTGTGATTGTGTGATTGTGATTGTGTGATTGTGATTGTGTGATTGTGATTGTGTGATTGTGATTGTGTGATTGTGATTGTGTGATTGTGATTGTGTGATTGTGATTGTGTGATTGTGATTGTCTGATTGTGATTGTGTGATTGTGATTGTGTGATTGTGATTGTGTGATTGTGATTGTGTGATTGTGATTGTGTGATTGTGATTGTGATTGTGTGATTGTGATTGTGTGATTGTGATTGTGTGATTGTGATTGTGTGATTGTGATTGCGTGATTGTGATTGCGTGATTGTGATTGCGTGATTGTGATTTCGTGATTGTGATTGTGTGATTGTGATTGTGTGATTGTGATTGTGTGATTGTGATTGTGTGATTGTGATTGTGTGATTGTGATTGTGTGATTGTGATTGTGTGATTGTGATTGTGTGATTGTGATTGTGTGATTGTGATTGTGTGATTGTGATTGTGTGATTGTGATTGTGTGATTGTGATTGTGTGATTGTGATTGTGTGATTGTGATTGTGTGATTGTGATTGTGTGATTGTGATTGTGTGATTGTGATTGTGTGATTGTGTGATTGTGTGATCGTGTGATTGTGCGATTGTGTGATTGTGCGATTGTGTTATTGAGAGTGTGTGATTGTGATTGTGTGATTGTGATTGTGTGATTGTGTGATTGTGATTGTGTGATTGTGATTGTGTAATTGGGATTGTGTGACTGGGATTGTGTGATTGAGATTGTGTGATTGTGATTGTGTGATTGTGATTGTGTGATTGTGATTGTGTGATTGTGATTGTGTGATTGTGATTGTGTGATTGTGATTGTGTGATTGTGATTGTGTGATTGTGATTGTGTGATTGTGATTGTGTGATTGTGATTGTGTGATTGTGATTGTGTGATTGTGATTGTGTGATTGTGATTGTGTGATTGTGATTGTGTGATTGTGATTGTGTGATTGTGATTGTGTGATTGTGATTGTGTGATTGTGATTGTGTGATTGTGATTGTGTGATTGTGTTTGTGTGATTGTGTTTGTGATTGTGTGATTGTGATTGTGTGATTGTGATTGTGTGATTGTGATTGTGTGATTGTGATTGTGTGATTGTGATTGTGTGATTGTGATTGTGTGATTGTGATTGTGTGATTGTGATTGTGTGATTGTGATTGTGTGATTGTGATTGTGTGATTGTGATTGTGTGATTGTGATTGTGTGATTGTGATTGTGTGATCGTGATTGTGTGATTGTGATTGTGTGATCGTGATTGTGTGATTGTGATTGTGTGATTGTGATTGTGTGATTGTGATTGTGTGATTGTGATTGTGTGATTGTGATTGTGTGATTGTGATTGTGTGATTGTGATTGTGTGATTGTGATTGTGTGATTGTGATTGTGTGATTGTGATTGTGTGATTGTGATTGTGTGATTGTGATTGTGTGATTGTGATTGTGTGATTGTGATTGTGTGATTGTGATTGTGTGATTGTGATTGTGTGATTGTGATTGTGTGATTGTGATTGTGTGATTGTGATTGTGTGATTGTGATTGTGTGATTGTGATTGTGTGATTGTGATTGTGTGATTGTGATTGTGTGATTGTGATTGTGTGATTGTGATTGTGTGATTGTGATTGTGTGATTGTGATTGTGTGATTGTGATTGTGTGATTGTGATTGTGTGATTGTGATTGTGTGATTGTGATTGTGTGATTGTGATTGTGTGATTGTGATTGTGTGATTGTGATTGTGTGATTGTGATTGTGTGATTGTGATTGTGTGATTGTGATTGTGTGATTGTGATTGTGTGATTGTGATTGTGTGATTGTGATTGTGTGATTGTGATTGTGTGATTGTGATTGTGTGATTGTGATTGTGTGATTGTGATTGTGTGATTGTGATTGTGTGATTGTGATTGTGTGATTGTGATTGTGTGATTGTGATTGTGTGATTGTGATTGTGTGATTGTGATTGTGTGATTGTGATTGTGTGATTGTGATTGTGTGATTGTGATTGTGTGATTGTGATTGTGTGATTGTGATTGTGTGATTGTGATTGTGTGATTGTGATTGTGTGATTGTGATTGTGTGATTGTGATTGTGTGATTGTGATTGTGTGATTGTGATTGTGTGATTGTGATTGTGTGATTGTGATTGTGTGATTGTGATTGTGTGATTGTGATTGTGTGATTGTGATTGTGTGATTGTGATTGTGTGATTGTGATTGTGTGATTGTGATTGTGTGATTGTGATTGTGTGATTGTGATTGTGTGATTGTGATTGTGTGATTGTGATTGTGTGATTGTGATTGTGTGATTGTGATTGTGTGATTGTGATTGTGTGATTGTGATTGTGTGATTGTGAT
>NW_027473728.1:0-92532 GCF_050947335.1 Megachile rotundata | reverse complement strand
AGTGATTGTGTGCTTGTGTGATTGTATGATTCCGTGATTGTGTGATTGTGTGATTGTGTGATTGTGTAATTGTGATTGTGTGATTGTGTGATTGTGTGATTGTGTGATTGAGTGATTGTGTGATTGTGTGATTGTGTGATTGTGTGGTTGTGTGACCGTGACTGTGTGACCGTGATTGTGTGATCGTGATTGTGTGATCGTGTTAGTGTGACCGTGAATGTGTGATTGCGTGATTGTGATTGCGTGATTGCGATTGTGTGATTGTGATTGCGTGATTGTGTGATTGTGTGATTGTGTGATGGTGTGATTAGGTGATTGTGTGATTGTGTGATTGTGTGATTGTGTGATTGTGTGATTGTGTGATTGTGAAATTGTGTGATTGTGTGAGTGTGTGATTGTGTGATTGTGTGATTGAGTGATTGTGTGATTGTGTGCTTGTGTGATTCTATATTTGTGTGATTGCGTGATTGTATACTAGTGTGATTGTGTGATTGTGTGATTGTGCGATTGTGTGATTGTGTGATTGTGTGATTGTGTAATTGTGATTGTGTGATTGTGTGATTGTGTGATTGTGTGATTGTGTGATTGTGTGATTGTGTGATTGTGTGGTTGTGCGATCGTGATTGTGTGATCGTGATTGTCTGATCGTGATTGTGTGATCGTCATTGTGTGATCGTGATTGTGCGATTGCGTGCTTGTGACTGTGTGATTGTGTGACTGTGTGATTGTGTGATTGTGACTGTGTGATTGTGTGAGTGTGTGATTGTCTGATTGTGCGATTGTGTGATTGTGTGATTGTGGGGCTGTGTGATTGTGTGATTGTGTGATTGTGTGATTGTGTGATTGTGTGATTGTGTGGTTGTGCGATCGTGATTGTGTGATCGTGATTGTCTGATCGTGATTGTGTGGTCGTGATTGTGTGATCGTGATTGTGCGATTGCGTGCTTGTGACTGTGTGATTGTGTGACTGTGTGATTGTGTGATTGTGACTGTGTGATTGTGACTGTGTGATTGTGACTGTGTGATTGTGACTGTGTGATTGTGTGAGTGTGTGATTGTCTGATTGTGCGATTGTGTGATTGTGTGATTGTGTGGTTGTGTGATTGTGTGATTGTGTGATTGTGTGATTGTGTGATTGTGTGATTGTGTGATTGTGTGATTGTGTGATTGTGACTGTGTGATTGTGTGAGTGTGTGATTGTGTGATTGAGTGATTGTGTGATTGTGTGATTGTGTGATTGTGTGATTGTGTGATTGTGTGATTGTGTGATTGTGTGATTGTGTGATTGTGTGATTGTGTAATTGTGATTGTGCGATTGTGATTGTGTGATTGTGATTGTGTGATTGTGGTTGTGTGATTGTGATTGTGTGACTGTGATTGTGTGATTGTGATTGTGTGATTGTGTGATTGTGTGATTGTGTGATTGTGTGATTGTGTGATGGTGTGATTAGGTGATTGTGTGATTGTGTGATGTGTGATTGTGTGATTGTGTGATTGTGTGATTGTGTGATTGTGTGATTGTGTGATTGTGTGATTGTGTGATTGTGTGATTGTGTGATTGTGTAATTGTGATTGTGCGATTGTGATTGTGTGATTGTGTGATTGTGGTTGTGTGATTGTGATTGTGTGACTGTGATTGTGTGATTGTGATTGTGTGATTGTGATTGTGTGACCGTGAGTGTGTGACCGTGATTGTGTGATCGTGATTGTGTGATCGTGTTAGTGTGACCGTGAATGTGTGATTGCGTGATTGCGATTGCGTGATTGTGATTGCGTGATTGTGTGATTGTGTGATTGTGTGATTGTGTGATGGTGTGATTAGGTGATTGTGTGATTGTGTGATTGTGTGATTGTGTTATTGTGTGATTGTGTGATTGTGTGATTGTGTGATTGTGTGATTGTGTGATTGTGTGATTGTGTGATTGTGTAATTGTGTGATTGTGTGATTGTGTGATTGTGTAATTGTGATTGTGCGATTGTGATTGTGTGATTGTGATTGTGTGATTGTGGTTGTGTGATTGTGATTGTGTGACTGTGATTGTGTGATTGTGATTGTGTGATTGTGATTGTGTGATTGTGACTGTGTGATTGTGTGAGTGTGTGATTGTGTGATTTAGTGATTGTGTGCTTGTGTGATCTTGTGGTTGTGAGATTGTGTGATGGTGTAATTAGGTGATGGTGTGATTGTGTGATTGTGTGATTGTGCGATTATGATTGTGTGATTGTGTGATTGTGTGATTGTGTGATTGTGTGATTGTGTGATTTGTGAGATTGTGTGTTTGTGTGCTTGTGTGATTGTGATTGTGATTGTGATTGTGATTGTGTGATTGTGATTGTGTGATTGTGATTGTGTGATTGTGACTGTGTGATTGTGTGTGTGTGTGATTGTGTGATTGTGTCATTGTGTGATTGTGTGGTTGTGTGATTGTGTGATTGTGTGATTGTGTGATTGTGTGATTGTGTGATTGTGTGATTGTGTGGTTGAGTGATTGTGTGATTGTGTGATTGTGTGATTGTGTGATTGTGTGATTGTGTGATTGTGTGATTGTGTGATTGTGTGATTGTGTGATTGTGTGATTGTGTGATTGTGGGATTGTGTGATTGTGTGGTTGTGTGACCGTGATTGTGTGACCGTGATTGTGTGATCGTGATTGTGGGTCCGTGATTGAGTGACCATGATTGACTGACCTTGATTGAGCGACCGTGATTGTGTGACAGTGATTGTGTGACCGTGATTGTGTGACCGTGGTTGTGTGGCCGTGATTGTGTGACCGTGATGGTGTGACCGTGATAGTGTGACCGTGAATCTGTGAATGCGTGATTGTGGTTGCGTGATTGTGATTCCGTGATTGTGTGATTGTGTGATCGTGTGATCGTGTGATCGTGTGATTGTGTGATCGTGTGATCGTGTGATTGTGTGATTGTGTGATTGTGATTGTGTGATTGTGATTGTGTGATTGTGATTGTGTGATTGTGATTGTGTGATTGTGATTGTGTGATTGTGACTGTGTGATTGTGTGAGTGTGTGATTGTGTGATTGTGTGATTGTGTGATTGTGTAGTTGTGTGATTGTGTGATTGAGTGATTGTGTGCTTGTGTGATTGTATGATTCCGTGATTGTGTGATTGTGTGATTGTGTGATTGTGTAATTGTGATTGTGTGATTGTGATTGTGTGATTGTGTGATTGTGTGATTGTGTGATTGTGTGGTTGTGTGACCGTGACTGTGTGACCGTGATTGTGTGATCGTGATTGTGTGATCGTGTTAGTGTGTGATTGTGTGGTTGTGCGATCGTGATTGTGTGATCGTGATTGTGTGTGATTGTGTGGTTGTGCGATCGTGATTGTGTGATCGTGATTGTGTGATCGTGATTGTGCGATTGCGTGCTTGTGACTGTGTGATTGTGTGACTGTGTGATTGTGTGATTGTGACTGTGTGATTGTGACTGTGTGATTGTGACTGTCTGATTGTGTGAGTGTGTGATTGTCTGATTGTGCGATTGTGTGATTGTGTGATTGTGTGGTTGTGTGATTGTGTGATTGTGTGATAGTGTGATTTTGTGATCGTGTGATTATGTGATTGTGTGATTGTGTGATTGTGTGATTGTGTGAATGTGATTGTGATTGTGTGATTGTGATTGTGTGATTGTGGTTGTGTGATTGTGATTGTGTGATTGTGACTGTGTGATTGTGTGAGTGTGTGATTGTGTGATTGTGTGATTGTGTGATTGTGTGATTGTGTGATTGTGTGGTTGTGTGATTGTGTGATTGTGTGATTGTGTGATTGTGTGATTGTGTGATTGTGTGATTGTGTGATTGTGTGATTGTGTGATTGTGTGATTGTGTGATTGTGACTGTGTGATTGTGTGAGTGTGTGATTGTGTGATTGAGTGATTGTGTGATTGTGTAATTGAGATTGTGCGATTGTGATTGTGTGATTGTGTGATTGTGTAATTGTGAGATTGTGTGATTGTGTGATTGTGTGATTGTGTTATGGTGTAATTGTGATTGTGCGATTGTGATTGTGTGATTGTGATTGTGTGATTGTGATTGTGTGATTGTGATTTTGTGATTGTGATTGTGTGATTGTGACTGTGTGATTGTGTGAGTGTGTGATTGTGTGATTGAGTGATTGTGTGCTTGTGTGATTGTGTGGTTGTGAGATTGTGTGATTGTGTGATCGTGTGATTGTGTGATTGTGTGGTTGTGCGATCGTGATTGTGTGTTCGTGATTGTCTGATCGTGATTGTGTGATAGTGATTGTGTGATCGTGATTGTGCGATTGCGTGCTTGTGACTGTGTGATTGTGTGATTGTGACTGTGTGATTGTGACTGTGTGATTGTGTGAGTGTGTGATTGTCTGATTGTGCGATTGTGTGATTGTGTGATTGTGTGGTTGTGTGATTATGTGATTGTGTGATTGTGTGATTTTGTGATCGTGTGATTATGTGATTGTGTGATTGTGTGATTGTGTGATTGTGTGATTGTGATTGTGATTGTGTGATTGTGATTGTGTGATTGTGGTTGTGTGATTGTGATTGTGTGATTGTGACTGTGTGATTGTGTGAGAGTGTGATTGTGTGATTGTGTGATTGTGTGATTGTGTGATTGTGTGATTGTGTGATTGTGTGATTGTGTGATTGTGTGATTGTGTGATTGTGGGACTGTGTGATTGTGGGATTGTGTGATTGTGTGATTGTGATTGTGTGATTGTGATTGTGTGATTGTGATTGTGTGATTGTGATTGTGTGATTGTGATTGTGTGATTGTGATTGTGTGATTGTGATTGTGTGATTGTGATTGTGTGATTGTGATTGTGTGATTGTGATTGTGTGATTGTGATTGTGTGACTGTGATTGTGTGATTGTGATTGTGTGATTGTGATTGTGTGACTGTGATTGTGTGATTGTGATTGTGTGATTGTGATTGTGTGATTGTGATTGTGTGATTGTGATTGTGTGATTGTGATTGTGTGATTGTGATTGTGTGATTGTGATTGTGTGATTGTGATTGTGTGATTGTGATTGTGTGATTGTGATTGTGTGATTGTGATTGTGTGATTGTGATTGTGTGATTGTGATTGTGTGATTGTGATTGTGTGATTGTGATTGTGTGATTGTGATTGTGTGATTGTGATTGTGTGATTGTGATTGTGTGATTGTGATTGTGTGATTGTGATTGTGTGATTGTGATTGTGTGATTGTGATTGTGTGATTGTGATTGTGTGATTGTGATTGTGTGATTGTGATTGTGTGATTGTGATTGTGTGATTGTGATTGTGTGATTGTGATTGTGTGATTGTGATTGTGTGATTGTGATTGTGTGATTGTGATTGTGTGATTGTGATTGTGTGATTGTGATTGTGTGATTGTGATTGTGTGATTGTGATTGTGTGATTGTGATTGTGTGATTGTGATTGTGTGATTGTGATTGTGTGATTGTGATTGTGTGATTGTGATTGTGTGATTGTGATTGTGTGATTGTGATTGTGTGATTGTGATTGTGTGATTGTGATTGTGTGATTGTGATTGTGTGATTGTGATTGTGTGATTGTGATTGTGTGATTGTGATTGTGTGATTGTGATTGTGTGATTGTGATTGTGTGATTGTGATTGTGTGATTGTGATTGTGTGATTGTGATTGTGTGATTGTGATTGTGTGATTGTGATTGTGTGATTGTGATTGTGTGATTGTGATTGTGTGATTGTGATTGTGTGATTGTGATTGTGTGATTGTGATTGTGTGATTGTGATTGTGTGATTGTGATTGTGTGATTGTGATTGTGTGATTGTGATTGTGTGATTGTGATTGTGTGATTGTGATTGTGTGATTGTGATTGTGTGATTGTGATTGTGTGATTGTGATTGTGTGATTGTGATTGTGTGATTGTGATTGTGTGATTGTGATTGTGTGATTGTGATTGTGTGATTGTGATTGTGTGATTGTGATTGTGTGATTGTGATTGTGTGATTGTGATTGTGTGATTGTGATTGTGTGATTGTGATTGTGTGATTGTGATTGTGTGATTGTGATTGTGTGATTGTGATTGTGTGATTGTGATTGTGTGATTGTGATTGTGTGATTGTGATTGTGTGATTGTGATTGTGTGATTGTTATTGTGCGATTGTGATTGTGCGATTGTGATTGTGCGATTGTGATTGTGCGATTGTGATTGTGTGATTGTGATTGTGTGATTGTGATTGTGTGGTTGTGATTGTGTGGTTGTGATTGTGTGATTGTGATTGTGTGATTGTGATTGTGTGATTGTGATTGTGTGATTGTGTTTGTGTGATTGTGATTGTGTGATTGTGATTGTGTGATTGTGATTGTGTGATTGTGTGATTGTGTGATTGTGTGATTGTGTGATTGTGTGATTGTGTGATTGTGTGATTGTGTGATTGTGTGATTGTGTGACTGTGTGATTGTGTGATTGTGTGATTGTGTAATTGTAATTGTGCGATTGTGATTGTGTGATTGTGTGATTGTGCGATTGTGAGGTTGTGTGATTGTGTGCTTGTGTGATTGTGTGATTGTGATTGTGTGATTGTGTGATTGTGTGATTGTGTGATTGTGTGATTGTGTGATTGTGTGATTGTGTGATTGTGTGATTGTGTGATTGTGTGGTTGTGTGACCGTGAGTGTGTGACCGTGATTGTGTGATCGTGATTGTGTGATCGTGTTAGTGTGACCGTGAATGTGTGATTGCGTGATTGCGATTGCGTGATTGCGATTGCGTGATTGTGATTGTGTGAGTGTGTGATTGTGTGATTGTGTGATTGTGTGATTGTGTGATTGTGTGGTTGTGTGATTGTGTGATTGTGTGATTGTGTGATTGTGTGATTGTGTGATTGTGTGATTGTGTGATTGTGTGATTGTGTGATTGTGACTGTGTGATTGTGTGAGTGTGTGATTGTGTGATTGAGTGATTGTGTGATTGTGTAATTGAGATTGTGCGATTGTGATTGTGTGATTGTGTGATTGTGTAATTGTGAGATTGTGTGATTGTGTGATTGTGTGATTGTGTTATGGTGTAATTGTGATTGTGCGATTGTGATTGTGTGATTGTGATTGTGTGATTGTGATTGTGTGATTGTGATTTTGTGATTGTGATTGTGTGATTGTGACTGTGTGATTGTGTGAGTGTGTGATTGTGTGATTGAGTGATTGTGTGCTTGTGTGATTGTGTGGTTGTGAGATTGTGTGATTGTGTGATCGTGTGATTGTGTGATTGTGTGGTTGTGCGATCGTGATTGTGTGTTCGTGATTGTCTGATCGTGATTGTGTGATAGTGATTGTGTGATCGTGATTGTGCGATTGCGTGCTTGTGACTGTGTGATTGTGTGATTGTGACTGTGTGATTGTGACTGTCTGATTGTGTGAGTGTGTGATTGTCTGATTGTGCGATTGTGTGATTGTGTGATTGTGTGGTTGTGTGATTATGTGATTGTGTGATTGTGTGATTTTGTGATCGTGTGATTATGTGATTGTGTGATTGTGTGATTGTGTGATTGTGTGATTGTGATTGTGATTGTGTGATTGTGATTGTGTGATTGTGATTGTGTGATTGTGGTTGTGTGATTGTGATTGTGTGATTGTGACTGTGTGATTGTGTGAGAGTGTGATTGTGTGATTGTGTGATTGTGTGATTGTGTGATTGTGTGATTGTGTGATTGTGTGATTGTGTGATTGTGTGATTGTGTGATTGTGTGATTGTGTGATTGTGTGATTGTGGGACTGTGTGATTGTGGGATTGTGTGATTGTGTGATTGTGATTGTGTGATTGTGATTGTGTGATTGTGATTGTGTGATTGTGATTGTGTGATTGTGATTGTGTGATTGTGATTGTGTGATTGTGATTGTGTGATTGTGATTGTGTGATTGTGATTGTGTGATTGTGATTGTGTGATTGTGATTGTGTGATTGTGATTGTGTGATTGTGATTGTGTGATTGTGATTGTGTGATTGTGATTGTGTGATTGTGATTGTGTGATTGTGATTGTGTGATTGTGATTGTGTGATTGTGATTGTGTGATTGTGATTGTGTGATTGTGATTGTGTGATTGTGATTGTGTGATTGTGATTGTGTGATTGTGATTGTGTGATTGTGATTGTGTGATTGTGATTGTGTGATTGTGATTGTGTGATTGTGATTGTGTGATTGTGATTGTGTGATTGTGATTGTGTGATTGTGATTGTGTGATTGTGATTGTGTGATTGTGATTGTGTGATTGTGATTGTGTGATTGTGATTGTGTGATTGTGATTGTGTGATTGTGATTGTGTGATTGTGATTGTGTGATTGTGATTGTGTGATTGTGATTGTGTGATTGTGATTGTGTGATTGTGATTGTGTGATTGTGATTGTGTGATTGTGATTGTGTGATTGTGATTGTGTGATTGTGATTGTGTGATTGTGATTGTGTGATTGTGATTGTGTGATTGTGATTGTGTGATCGTGATTGTGCGATTGCGTGCTTGTGACTGTGTGATTGTGTGATTGTGACTGTGTGATTGTGACTGTGTGATTGTGTGAGTGTGTGATTGTCTGATTGTGCGATTGTGTGATTGTGTGATTGTGTGGTTGTGTGATTATGTGATTGTGTGATTGTGTGATTTTGTGATCGTGTGATTATGTGATTGTGTGATTGTGTGATTGTGTGATTGTGTGATTGTGATTGTGATTGTGTGATTGTGATTGTGTGATTGTGATTGTGTGATTGTGGTTGTGTGATTGTGATTGTGTGATTGTGACTGTGTGATTGTGTGAGAGTGTGATTGTGTGATTGTGTGATTGTGTGATTGTGTGATTGTGTGATTGTGTGATTGTGTGATTGTGTGATTGTGTGATTGTGTGATTGTGTGATTGTGTGATTGTGGGACTGTGTGATTGTGGGATTGTGTGATTGTGTGATTGTGATTGTGTGATTGTGATTGTGTGATTGTGATTGTGTGATTGTGATTGTGTGATTGTGATTGTGTGATTGTGATTGTGTGATTGTGATTGTGTGATTGTGATTGTGTGATTGTGATTGTGATTGTGTGATTGTGATTGTGTGATTGTGATTGTGTGATTGTGATTGTGTGATTGTGATTGTGTGATTGTGATTGTGTGATTGTGATTGTGTGATTGTGATTGTGTGATTGTGATTGTGTGATTGTGATTGTGTGATTGTGATTGTGTGATTGTGATTGTGTGATTGTGATTGTGTGATTGTGATTGTGTGATTGTGATTGTGTGATTGTGATTGTGTGATTGTGATTGTGTGATTGTGATTGTGTGATTGTGATTGTGTGATTGTGATTGTGTGATTGTGATTGTGTGATTGTGATTGTGTGATTGTGATTGTGTGATTGTGATTGTGTGATTGTGATTGTGTGATTGTGATTGTGTGATTGTGATTGTGTGATTGTGATTGTGTGATTGTGATTGTGTGATTGTGATTGTGTGATTGTGATTGTGTGATTGTGATTGTGTGATTGTGATTGTGTGATTGTGATTGTGTGATTGTGATTGTGTGATTGTGATTGTGTGATTGTGATTGTGTGATTGTGATTGTGTGATTGTGATTGTGTGATTGTGATTGTGTGATTGTGATTGTGTGATTGTGATTGTGTGATTGTGATTGTGTGATTGTGATTGTGTGATTGTGATTGTGTGATTGTGATTGTGTGATTGTGATTGTGTGATTGTGATTGTGTGATTGTGATTGTGTGATTGTGATTGTGTGATTGTGATTGTGTGATTGTGATTGTGTGATTGTGATTGTGTGATTGTGATTGTGTGATTGTGATTGTGTGATTGTGATTGTGTGATTGTGATTGTGCGATTGTGATTGTGCGATTGTTATTGTGCGATTGTGATTGTGCGATTGTGATTGTGCGATTGTGATTGTGCGATTGTGATTGTGCGATTGTGATTGTGCGATTGTGATTGTGTGGTTGTGATTGTGTGATTGTGATTGTGTGATTGTGATTGTGTGATTGTGATTGTGTGATTGTGTTTGTGTGATTGTGATTGTGTGATTGTGATTGTGTGATTGTGATTGTGTGATTGTGTGATTGTGTGATTGTGTGATTGTGTGATTGTGTGATTGTGTGATTGTGTGATTGTGTGATTGTGTGATTGTGTGATTGTGTGATTGTGTGATTGTGTGATTGTGCGATTGTGTGATTGTGTAATTGTAATTGTGCGATTGTGATTGTGTGATTGTGTGATTGTGCGATTGTGAGGTTGTGTGATTGTGTGCTTGTGTGATTGTGTGATTGTGATTGTGTGATTGTGTGATTGTGTGATTGTGTGATTGTGTGATTGTGTGATTGTGTGATTGTGTGATTGTGTGATTGTGTGATTGTGTGATTGTGTGATTGTGTGGTTGTGTGACCGTGAGTGTGTGACCGTGATTGTGTGATCGTGATTGTGTGATCGTGTTAGTGTGACCGTGAATGTGTGATTGCGTGATTGCGATTGCGTGATTGCGATTGCGTGATTGTGATTGCGTGATTGTGTGATTGTGTGATTGTGTGATTGTGTGATTGTGTGATTGTGTGATTGTGTGATTGTGTGATTGTGTGATTGTGTGATTGTGTGATTGTGTGATTGTGTGATTGTGTAATTGTGATTGTGCGATTGTGATTGTGTGATTGTGATTGTGTGATTGTGGTTGTGTGATTGTGATTGTGTGACTGTGATTGTGTGATTGTGATTGTGTGATTGTGTGATTGTGTGATTGTGTGATTGTGTGATTGTGTGATGGTGTGATTAGGTGATTGTGTGATTGTGTGATTGTGTGATTGTGTGATTGTGTGATTGTGTGATTGTGTGATTGTGTGATTGTGTGATTGTGTGATTGTGTGATTGTGTGATTGTGTGATTGTGTGATTGTGTGATTGTGGTTGTGTGATTGTGATTGTGTGACTGTGATTGTGTGATTGTGATTGTGTGATTGTGATTGTGTGACCGTGAGTGTGTGACCGTGATTGTGTGATCGTGATTGTGTGATCGTGTTAGTGTGACCGTGAATGTGTGATTGCGTGATTGCGATTGCGTGATTGCGATTGCGTGATTGTGATTGCGTGATTGTGTGATTGTGTGATTGTGTGATTGTGTGATGGTGTGATTAGGTGATTGTGTGATTGTGTGATTGTGTTATTGTGTGATTGTGTGATTGTGTGATTGTGTGATTGTGTGATTGTGTGATTGTGTGATTGTGTGATTGTGTGATTGTGTGATTGTGTGATTGTGTGATTGTGTGATTGTGTGATTGTGTAATTGTGATTGTGCGATTGTGATTGTGTGATTGTGATTGTGTGATTGTGGTTGTGTGATTGTGATTGTGTGACTGTGATTGTGTGATTGTGATTGTGTGATTGTGATTGTGTGATTGTGACTGTGTGATTGTGTGAGTGTGTGATTGTGTGATTTAGTGATTGTGTGCTTGTGTGATCTTGTGGTTGTGAGATTGTGTGATGGTGTGATTAGGTGATGGTGTGATTGTGTGATTGTGTGATTGTGCGATTATGATTGTGTGATTGTGTGATTGTGTGATTGTGTGATTGTGTGATTGTGTGATTGTGTGATTGTGTGATTGTGTGATTGTGTGATTGTGTGATTGTGTGATTGTGTGGTTGTGTGACCGTGATTGTGTGACCGTGATTGTGTGATCGTGATTGTGGGTCCGTGATTGAGTGACCGTGATTGACTGACCTTGATTGAGCGACCGTGATTGTGTGACCGTGATTGTGTGACCGTGATTGTGTGACCGTGGTTGTGTGGCCGTGATTGTGTGACCGTGATGGTGTGACCGTGATAGTGTGACCGTGAATCTGTGAATGCGTGATTGTGGTTTCGTGATTGTGATTCCGTGATTGTGTGATTGTGTGATCGTGTGATCGTGTGATCGTGTGATTGTGTGATCGTGTGATCGTGTGATTGTGTGATTGTGTGATTGTGATGGTGTGATTGTGATTGTGTGATTGTGATTGTGTGATTGTGATTGTGTGATTGTGATTGTGTGATTGTGACTGTGTGATTGTGTGAGTGTGTGATTGTGTGATTGTGTGATTGTGTGATTGTGTAGTTGTGTGATTGTGTGATTGAGTGATTGTGTGCTTGTGTGATTGTATGATTCCGTGATTGTGTGATTGTGTGATTGTGTGATTGTGTAATTGTGATTGTGTGATTGTGATTGTGTGATTGTGTGATTGTGTGATTGTGTGATTGAGTGATTGTGTGATTGTGTGATTGTGTGATTGTGTGGTTGTGTGACCGTGACTGTGTGACCGTGATTGTGTGATCGTGATTGTGTGATCGTGTTAGTGTGTGATTGTGTGGTTGTGCGATCGTGATTGTGTGATCGCGATTGTGTGATCGTGATTGTGCGATTGCGTGCTTGTGACTGTGTGATTGTGTGACTGTGTGATTGTGTGATTGTGACTGTGTGATTGTGACTGTGTGATTGTGACTGTGTGATTGTGACTGTCTGATTGTGTGAGTGTGTGATTGTCTGATTGTGCGATTGTGTGATTGTGTGATTGTGTGGTTGTGTGATTGTGTGATTGTGTGATTGTGTGATTTTGTGATCGTGTGATTATGTGATTGTGTGATTGTGTGATTGTGTGATTGTGTGATTGTGATTGTGATTGTGTGATTGTGATTGTGTGATTGTGGTTGTGTGATTGTGATTGTGTGATTGTGACTGTGTGATTGTGTGAGTGTGTGATTGTGTGATTGTGTGATTGTGTGATTGTGTGGTTGTGTGATTGTGTGATTGTGTGATTGTGTGATTGTGTGATTGTGTGATTGTGTGATTGTGTGATTGTGTGATTGTGTGATTGTGTGATTGTGTGATTGTGTGATTGTGACTGTGTGATTGTGTGATTGTGTGATTGTGTGATTGTGTGATTGTGAAATTGTGTGATTGTGTGATTGTGTGGTTGTGTGACCGTGATTGTGTGACCGTGATTGTGTGATCGTGATTGTGGGTCCGTGATTGAGTGACCGTGATTGACTGACCTTGATTGAGCGACCGTGATTGTGTGACCGTGATTGTGTGACCGTGATTGTGTGACCGTGGTTGTGTGGCCGTGATTGTGTGACCGTGATGGTGTGACCGTGATAGTGTGACCGTGAATCTGTGAATGCGTGATTGTGGTTGCGTGATTGTGATTCCGTGATTGTGTGATTGTGTGATCGTGTGATCGTGTGATCGTGTGATTGTGTGATCGTGTGATCGTGTGATTGTGTGATTGTGTGATTGTGATTGTGTGATTGTGATTGTGTGATTGTGATTGTGTGATTGTGATTGTGTGATTGTGATTGTGTGATTGTGACTGTGTGATTGTGTGAGTGTGTGATTGTGTGATTGTGTGATTGTGTGATTGTGTAGTTGTGTGATTGTGTGATTGAGTGATTGTGTGCTTGTGTGATTGTATGATTCCGTGATTGTGTGATTGTGTGATTGTGTGATTGTGTAATTGTGATTGTGTGATTGTGATTGTGTGATTGTGTGATTGTGTGATTGTGTGATTGAGTGATTGTGTGATTGTGTGATTGTGTGATTGTGTGGTTGTGTGACCGTGACTGTGTGACCGTGATTGTGTGATCGTGATTGTGTGATCGTGATTGTCCGATTGCGTGCTTGTGACTGTGTGATTGTGTGTCTGTGTGATTGTGTGATTGTGACTGTGTGATTGTGACTGTGTGATTGTGACTGTCTGATTGTGTGAGTGTGTGATTGTCTGATTGTGCGATTGTGTGATTGTGTGATTGTGTGGTTGTGTGATTGTGTGATTGTGTGATTGTGTGATTTTGTGATCGTGTGATTATGTGATTGTGTGATTGTGTGATTGTGTGATTGTGTGATTGTGATTGTGATTGTGTGATTGTGATTGTGTGATTGTGGTTGTGTGATTGTGATTGTGTGATTGTGACTGTGTGATTGTGTGAGTGTGTGATTGTGTGATTGTGTGATTGTGTGATTGTGTGGTTGTGTGATTGTGTGATTGTGTGATTGTGTGATTGTGTGATTGTGTGATTGTCTGATTGTGCGATTGTGTGATTGTGTGATTGTGTGGTTGTGTGATTGTGTGATTGTGTGATTGTGTGATTTTGTGATCGTGTGATTATGTGATTGTGTGATTGTGTGATTGTGTGATTGTGTGATTGTGATTGTGATTGTGTGATTGTGATTGTGTGATTGTGGTTGTGTGATTGTGATTGTGTGATTGTGATTGTGTGATTGTGACTGTGTGATTGTGTGAGTGTGTGATTGTCTGATTGTGCGATTGTGTGATTGTGTGATTGTGTGATTGTGTGATTGTCTGATTGTGCGATTGTGTGATTGTGTGATTGTGTGGTTGTGTGATTGTGTGATTGTGTGATTGTGTGATTTTGTGATCGTGTGATTATGTGATTGTGTGATTGTGTGATTGTGTGATTGTGTGATTGTGATTGTGATTGTGTGATTGATGATTGTGTGATTGTGTGGTTGTGTGATTGTGTGATTGTTTGATTGTGTGATTGTGTGATTGTGTGATTGTGTGATTGTGTTTGTGTGATTGTGATTGTGTGATTGTGTGATTGTGTGATTGTGTGATTGTGTGACTGAGTGATTGTGTGACTGTGTGACTGTGTGACTGTGTGATTGAGGAACTGTGTGATTGTGTGACCATGATTGTGTGACCGTGATTGTGTGACCGATTGTGTGACCGTGATAGTGTGACCGTGAATGTGTGAATGCGTGATTGTGATTGCGTGATTGTGATTCCGTGATTGTGTGATTGTGTGACTGTGTGGTTGTGTGACCGTGATTGTGTGACCGTCATTGTGTGCTCGTGATTGTGTGATCGTGATTGTGTGATCGTGATTGTGATTGTGTGATTGTGTGATTGTGTGATTGTGTGATTGTGTGATTCTGGGATTGTGTGATTGTGTAATTGTGATTGTGCGATTGTGATTGTGTGATTGTGTGATTGTGTGATTGTGTGATTGTGTGATTGTGTGATTGTGTGATTGTGTGATTGTGTGATTGTGTGATTGTGTGATTGTGTGATTGTGTGATGGAGTGATTGTGTGATTGTGTGAATGTGTGATTGTGTGACCGTGATTGTGTGATTGTGTGATTGTGTGGTTGTGTGACCGTGATTGTGTGACCGTGATTGTGTGATCGTGATTGTGTGATCGTGATTGTGTGATCGTGATTGTGATTGTGTGATTGTGTGATTGTGTGATTGTGTGATTGTGTGATTGCGTGATTGTGTGATTGTGTGATTGTGTGATTGTGTGATTGTGTGATTGTATGATTGTGTGATTGTGTGATTGTGTGCGTGTGTGATTGTGTAATTGAGTGATTGTGTGCATGTGTGATTGTGTGATTAGGTGATTGTGTGATTGTGTGATTGTGTGATTGTGTGATCGTGTGATTGTGTGATTGTGTGGTTGTGTGACCGTGATTGTGTGACCGTGATTGTGTGACCGTGATTGTGTGACCGTGATTGTGTGACCGTGATAGTGTGACCGTGAATGTGTGACTGCGTGATTCTGATTGCGTGATTGTGATTGCGTGATTGTGTGATTGTGTGATTGTGTGATGGAGTGATTGTGTGATTGTGTGAATGTGTGATTGTGTGATTGTGTGATTGTGTGGTTGTGTGATTGTGTGATTGTGTGGTTGCGTGATTGTGTGATGGTGTGATTGTGTGATTGTGTGATTGTGTATTTGTGTGATTGTGTGATTGTGTGATTGTGTGATTGTGTGATTGTGTGATTGTGTGATTGTGTGATTGTGTGATTTTGTGATTGTGTGATTGTGTGATTGTGTAATTGTGATTGTGCGATTGTGATTGTGTGATTGTGTGATTGTGTGATTGTGTGATTGTGTGATTGTGAGGTTGTGTGTTTGTGTGCTTGTGTGATTGTGTGATTGTGATTGTGTGATTGTGATTGTGTGATTGTGATTGTGTGATTGTGGTTGTGTGATTGTGATTGTGTGATTGTGATTGTGTGATTGTGATTCCGTGATTGTGTGATTGTGTGATCGTGTGCTTGTGTGATTGTGCGATTGTGTGGTTGTGTGACCGTGATTGTGTGACCGTGATTGTGTGATCGTGATTGTGTGATCGTGATTGTGTGATCGTGATTGTGATTGTGTGATTGTGTGATTGTGTGATTGTGTGATTGTGTGATTGCGTGATTGTGTGATTGTGTGATTGTGTGATTGTGTGATTGTGTGATTGTGTGATTGTGTGATTGTGTGCGTGTGTGATTGTGTAATTGAGTGATTGTGTGCATGTGTGATTGTGTGATTAGGTGATTGTGTGATTGTGTGATTGTGTGATTGTGTGATCGTGTGATTGTGTGATTGTGTGGTTGTGTGACCGTGATTGTGTGACCGTGATTGTGTGACCGTGATTGTGTGACCGTGATTGTGTGACCGTGATAGTGCGACCGTGAATGTGTGACTGCGTGATTCTGATTGCGTGATTGTGATTGCGTGATTGTGTGATTGTGTGATTGTGTGATGGAGTGATTGTGTGATTGTGTGAATGTGTGATTGAGTGATTGTGTGATTGTGTGGTTGTGTGATTGTGTGATTGTGTGGTTGCGTGATTGTGTGATGGTGTGATTGTGTGATTGTGTGATTGTGTATTTGTGTGATTGTGTGATTGTGTGATTGTGTGATTGTGTGATTGTGTGATTGTGTGATTGTGTGATTGTGTGATTGTGTGATTGTGTGATTGTGTGATTGTGTGGTTGTGTGACCGTGATTGTGTGACCGTGATTGTGTGATTGTGTGATTGTGTGATGGTGTGATTGTGTGATTGTGTGAATGTGTGATTGCGTGATCGTGTGATTGTGTGATCGTGTGACCGTGTGATCGTGTGATTGTGTGATTGTGTGATTTTGCGATTGTGTGATTGTGTGATTGTGTGATTGTGTGAGTGTGTGATTGTGTGATTGAGTGATTGTGTGCTTGTGTGATTGTGTGGTTGTGGGATTGTGTGATTAGGCGATTGCGTGATTGTGTGATTGTGTGATTGTGTGACTGTGTGATTGTGTGATTGTGTGATTGTGTGATTGTGTAATTGTGATAGTGCGATTGTGATTGTGTGATTGTGTGATTGTGTGATTGTGTGATTGTGTGATTGTGTGATTTTGTGATTGTGTGATTGTGTGATTGTGTAATTGTGATTGTGCGATTGTGATTGTGTGATTGTGTGATTGTGTGATTGTGTGATTGTGTGATTGTGTGATTGTGTGATTGTGTGACTGTGTGATTGTGTGATGGTGTGATTGTGTGATTGTGTGATTGTGCGATTGTGTAATTGTGATTGTGCGATTGTGATTGTGTGTACTGTGTGACTGTGTGATTGTGTGATTGTGTGATTGTGTGATTGTGTGATTGTGTGATTGTGTGATTGGGTGATTGTGTGATTGTGTGATTGTGTGATTGTGTGATTGTGTGATTGTGTGATTGTGTGATTGTGTGATTGTGTGATTGTGTGATTGTGTGATTGTGTGATTGTGTGATTGTGTGATTGTGTGATTGTGTGATTGTGGTTGTGTGATTGTGATTGTGTGATTGTGATTGTGTGATTGTGATTGTGTGATTGTGATTGTGTGATTGTGATTGTGTGATTGTGATTGTGTGATTGTGATTGTGTGATTGTGATTGTGTGATTGTGATTGTGTGATTGTGATTGTGTGATTGTGATTGTGTGATTGTGATTGTGTGATTGTGATTGTGTGATTGTGATTGTGTGATTGTGATTGTGTGATTGTGATTGTGTGATTGTGATTGTGTGATTGTGATTGTGTGATTGTGATTGTGTGATTGTGATTGTGTGATTGTGATTGTGTGATTGTGATTGTGTGATTGTGATTGTGTGATTGTGATTGTGTGATTGTGATTGTGTGATTGTGATTGTGTGATTGTGATTGTGTGATTGTGATTGTGTGATTGTGATTGTGTGATTGTGATTGTGTGATTGTGATTGTGTGATTGTGATTGTGTGATTGTGATTGTGTGATTGTGATTGTGTGATTGTGATTGTGTGATTGTGATTGTGTGATTGTGATTGTGTGATTGTGATTGTGTGATTGTGATTGTGTGATTGTGATTGTGTGATTGTGATTGTGTGATTGTGATTGTGTGATTGTGATTGTGTGATTGTGATTGTGTGATTGTGATTGTGTGATTGTGATTGTGTGATTGTGATTGTGTGATTGTGATTGTGTGATTGTGATTGTGTGATTGTGATTGTGTGATTGTGATTGTGTGATTGTGATTGTGTGATTGTGATTGTGTGATTGTGATTGTGTGATTGTGATTGTGTGATTGTGATTGTGTGATTGTGATTGTGTGATTGTGATTGTGTGATTGTGATTGTGTGATTGTGATTGTGTGATTGTGATTGTGTGATTGTGATTGTGTGATTGTGATTGTGTGATTGTGATTGTGTGATTGTGATTGTGTGATTGTGATTGTGTGATTGTGATTGTGTGATTGTGATTGTGTGATTGTGATTGTGTGATTGTGATTGTGTGATTGTGATTGTGTGATTGTGATTGTGTGATTGTGATTGTGTGATTGTGATTGTGTGATTGTGATTGTGTGATTGTGATTGTGTGATTGTGATTGTGTGATTGTGATTGTGTGATTGTGATTGTGTGATTGTGATTGTGTGATTGTGATTGTGTGATTGTGATTGTGTGATTGTGATTGTGTGATTGTGATTGTGTGATTGTGATTGTGTGATTGTGATTGTGTGATTGTGATTGTGTGATTGTGATTGTGTGATTGTGATTGTGTGATTGTGATTGTGTGATTGTGATTGTGTGATTGTGATTGTGTGATTGTGATTGTGTGATTGTGATTGTGTGATTGTGATTGTGTGATTGTGATTGTGTGATTGTGATTGTGTGATTGTGATTGTGTGATTGTGATTGTGTGATTGTGATTGTGTGATTGTGATTGTGTGATTGTGATTGTGTGATTGTGATTGTGTGATTGTGATTGTGTGATTGTGATTGTGTGATTGTGATTGTGTGATTGTGATTGTGTGATTGTGATTGTGTGATTGTGATTGTGTGATTGTGATTGTGTGATTGTGATTGTGTGATTGTGTGATTGTGATTGTGATTGTGTGATTGTGTGTGTGTGTGATTGCGTGATTGTGTGATTGTGTGGTTGCGTGATTGTGTGATTGTGTGATTGTGTGATTGTGTGATTGTGTGATTGTGTGATTGTGTGATTGTGTGATTGTGTGATTGTGTGATTGTGGGATTGTGTGATTGTGGGATTGTGTGATTGTGTGATTGTGTGATTGTGTGATTGTGTGATTGTGTGATTGTGTGATTGTGTGATTGTGTGATTGTGTGATTGTGTGATTGTGTGATTGTGTGATTGTGTAATTGTGTGGTAGTGTGACCGTGATTGTGTGACCGTGATTCTGTGATTGTGATTGTGTGATTGTGATTGTATGATTGTGATTGTGTGATTGTGATTGTCTGATTATGATTGTGTGATTGTGATTGTGATTGTGTGATTGTGACTGTGTGATTGTGTGTGTGTGTGATTGTGTGATTGTGTCATTGTGTGATTGTGTGGTTGTGTGATTGTGTGATTGTGTGATTGTGTGATTGTGTGATTGTGTGATTGTGTGATTGTGTGATTGTGTGATTGTGTGATTGTGTGATTGTGTGATTGTGTGATTGCGTGATTGAGTGATTGTGTGATTGTGTGATTGTGTGATTGTGTGGTTGTGTGATTGTGTGATTGTGTGGTTGCGTGATTGTGTGATTGTGTGATTGTGTGATTGTGTGATTGTGTGATTGTGTGATTGTGTGATTGTGTGATTGTGTGATTGTGTGATTGTGTGATTGTGTGATTGTGTGATTGTGTGATTGTGTGATTGTGTGATTGTGTGATTGTGTGATTGTGTGATTGTGTGATTGTGTGATTGTGTGATTGTGTGATTGTGTGATTGTGTGATTGTGTGATTGTGTGATTGTGTGATTGTGTGATTGTGTGGTTGTGTGACCGTGATTGTGTGATCGTGATTGTGTGATCGTGTTAGTGTGACCGTGAATGTGTGATTGCGTGATTGTGATTGCGTGATTGCGATTGCGTGATTGTGATTGCGTGATTGTGTGATTGTGTGATGGTGTGATTGTGTGATTGTGTGAATGTGTGATTGCGTGATCGTGTGATTGTGTGATTGTGTGATCGTGTGAACGTGTGATTGTGTGATTGTGTGATTTTGCGATTGTGTGATTGTGTGATTGTGTGATTGTGTGAGTGTGTGATTGTGTGATTGTGTGATTGTGTGCTTGTGTGATTGTGTGGTTGTGTGATTGTGTGATTAGGCGATTGTGTGATTGTGTGATTGTGTGACTGTGTGATTGTGTGATTGTGTGATTGTGTGATTGTGTGATTGTGTAATTGTGATTGTGCGATTGTGATTGTGTGATTGTGTGATTGTGTGATTTTGTGATTGTGTGATTGTGTGATTGTGTGATTGTGTGATTGTGTGATTGTGTGATTGTGTGATTGTGTGATTGTGTGATTGTGTGATTGTGTGGTTGTGTGACCGTGATTGTGTGACCGTGATTGTGTGATCGTGTTAGTGTGACCGTGAATGTGTGATTGCGTGATTGTGATTGCGTGATTGCGATTGCGTGATTGTGATTGCGTGATTGTGTGATTGTGTGATTGTGTGATTGTGTGATGGTGTGATTGTGTGATTGTGTGAATGTGTGATTGCGTGATCGTGTGATTGTGTGATCGTGTGATCGTGTGATCGTGTGATTGTGTGATGGTGTGATTTTGCGATTGTGTGATTGTGTGATTGTGTGATTGTGTGAGTGTGTGATTGTGTGATTGTGTGATTGTGTGCTTGTGTGATTGTGTGGTTGTGTGATTGTGTGATTAGGCGATTGTGTGATTGTGTGATTGTGTGACTGTGTGATTGTGTGATTGTGTGATTGTGTGATTGTGTGATTGTGTAATTGTGGTTGTGCGATTGTGATTGTGTGATTGTGTGATTGTGTGATTGTGTGATTTTGTGATTGTGTGATTGTGTGATTGTGTGATTGTGTGATTGTGTGATTGTGTGATTGTGTGATTGTGTGATTGTGTGATTGTGTGATTGTGTGATTGTGTGATTGTGTGATTGTGTGATTGTGTGATTTTGTGATTTTGTGATTGTGTGATTGTGTGATTGTGTGATTTTGTGATTATGTGATTGTGTGATTGTGTGATTGTGTGATTGTGTGATTGTGTGATTGTGTGATTGTGTGATTGTGTGATTGTGTGATTGTGTGATTGTGTGATTGTGTGATTGTGTGATTTTGTGATTGTGTGATTGTGTGATTGTGTGATTGTGTGATTGTGTGATTGTGTGATTATGTGATTGTGTGATTCTGGGATTGTGTGATTGTGTAATTGCGATTGTGCGATTGTGATTGTGTGATTGTGATTGTGTGATTGTGGTTGTGTGATTGTGATTGTGTGATTGTGATTGTGTGATTGTGATTGTGTGATTGTGATTGTGTGATTGTGACTGTGTGATTGTGTGTGTGTGTGATTGTGTGATTGTGTGGTTGTGTGACCGTGATTGTGTGATCGTGATTGTGTGATCGTGATAGTGTGACCGTGAATGTGTGATTGCGTGATTGTGATTGCGTGATTGTGTGATTCTGTGATTGTGTGATTGTGTGATTGTGTGATTGTGTGATTGTGTGATTGTGTGATTGTGTGATTGTGTGATTGTGTGATGGAGTGATTGTGTGATTGTGTGAATGTGTGATTGTGTGATCGTGTGATTGTGTGATCGTGTGATCGTGTGATCGTGTGATTGTGTGATCGTGTGATTGTGTGATTGTGTGATTGTGCGATTGTGTGATTGTGTGATTGTGTGATTGTGTGGTTGTGTGATTGTGTGATTGTGTGGTTGCGTGATTGTGTGATTGTGTGATTGTGTGATTGTGTGATTGTGTGATTGTGTGATTGTGTGATTGTGTGATTGTGTGATTGTGTGATTGAGTGATTGTGTGATTGTGTGATTGTGTGATTGTGTGATTGTGTGATTGTGTGATTGTGTGATTGTGTGATTGTGATTGTGTGATTATGTGATTGTGTGATTGTGTGATTGTGTGATTGTGTCGTTGTGTGACCGTGATTGTGTGACCGTGATTGTGTGATCGTGATTGTGTGATCGTGTTAGTGTGACCGTGAGTGTGTGATTGCGTGATTGTGATTGCGTGATTGCGATTGCGTGATTGTGATTGCGTGATCGTGTGATTGTGTGATTGTGTGATTGTGTGATTGTGTGATTGTGAGATTGTGTGTTTGTGTGCTTGTGTGATTGTGATTGTGTGATTGTGATTGTGTGATTGTGATTGTGTGATTGTGATTGTGTGATTGTGATTGTGTGATTGTGATTGTGTGATTGTGATTGTGTGATTGTGATTGTGTGATTGTGATTGTGTGATTGTGATTGTGTGATTGTGATTGTGTGATTGTGATTGTGTGATTGTGATTGTGTGATTGTGTGATTGTGATTGTGATTGTGTGATTGTGACTGTGTGATTGTGTGATTGTGTGATTGTGTGATTGTGTGATTGTGTGATTGTGTGATTGTGTGATTGTGTGATTGTGTGATTGTGTGATTGTGTGATTGTGTTTGTGTGATTGTGATTGTGTGATTGTGTGATTGTGTGATTGTGTGATTGTGTAATTGTGATTGTGCGATTGTGATTGTGTGATTGTGTGATTGTGTGATTGTGTGATTGTGTGATTGTGTGATTGTGTGATTGTGTGATTGTGTGATTGTGTGATTGTGTGATTGTGTGATTGTGTGATTTTGTGATTGAGTGATTGTGTGATTGTGTGATTGTGTGAATGTGTGATTATGTGACCGTGATTGTGTGATTGATGATTGTGTGATTGTGTGGTTGTGTGATTGTGTGATTGTTTGATTGTGTGATTGTGTGATTGTGTGATTGTGTAATTGTGATTGTGCGATTGTGATTGTGTGATTGTGTGATTGTGTGATTGTGTGATTGTGTGATTGTGTGATTGTGTGATTGTGTGATTGTGTGATTGTGTGATTGTGTGATTGTGTGATTGTGTGATTGTGTGATTGTGTGATTGTGTGATTCTGGGATTGTGTGATTATGTAATTGTGATTGTGCGATTGTGATTGTGTGATTGTGATTGTGTGATTGTGGTTGTGTGATTGTGATTGTGTGATTGTGATTGTGATTGTGTGATTGTGATTGTGTGATTGTGACTGTGTGATTGTGTGTGTGTGTGATTGTGTGATTGTGTGATTGTGTGGTTGTGTGACCGTGATTGTGTGATCGTGATTGTGTGATCGTGATAGTGTGACCGTGAAGGTGTGATTGCGTGATTGTGATTGCGTGATTGCGATTGCGTGATTGTGATTGCGTGATTGTGTGATTGTGTGATTGTGTGATTGTGTGATTGTGTGATTGTGTGACTGAGTGATTGTGTGACTGAGTGATTGTGTGATTGTGTGATAGTGTGATTGTGTGATTGTGTGATTGTGTGATTGTGTGATTGTGTGATTGTGTGATTGTGTGATTGTGTGATTGTGTGATTGTGTGATTTTGTGATTGAGTGATTGTGTGATTGTGTGATTGTGTGAATGTGTGATTATGTGACCGTGATTGTGTGATTGATGATTGTGTGATTGTGTGGTTGTGTGATTGTGTGATTGTTTGATTGTGTGATTGTGTGATTGTGTGATTGTGTGATTGTGTTTGTGTGATTGTGATTGTGTGATTGTGTGATTGTGTGATTGTGTGATTGTGTAATTGTGATTGTGCGATTGTGATTGTGTGATTGTGTGATTGTGTGATTGTGTGATTGTGTGATTGTGTGATTGTGTGATTGTGTGATTGTGTGATTGTGTGATTGTGTGATTGTGTGATTGTGTGATTGTGTGATTGTGTGATTGTGTGATTCTGGGATTGTGTGATTATGTAATTGTGATTGTGCGATTGTGATTGTGTGATTGTGATTGTGTGATTGTGGTTGTGTGATTGTGATTGTGTGATTGTGATTGTGATTGTGTGATTGTGATTGTGTGATTGTGACTGTGTGATTGTGTGTGTGTGTGATTGTGTGATTGTGTGATTGTGTGGTTGTGTGACCGTGATTGTGTGATCGTGATTGTGTGATCGTGATAGTGTGACCGTGAAGGTGTGATTGCGTGATTGTGATTGCGTGATTGCGATTGCGTGATTGTGATTGCGTGATTGTGTGATTGTGTGATTGTGTGATTGTGTGATTGTGTGATTGTGTGACTGAGTGATTGTGTGACTGAGTGATTGTGTGATTGTGTGATAGTGTGATTGTGTGATTGTGTGATTGTGTGATTGTGTGATTGTGTGATTGTGTGATTGTGTGATTGTGTGATTGTGTGATTGTGTGATTTTGTGATTGAGTGATTGTGTGATTGTGTGATTGTGTGAATGTGTGATTATGTGACCGTGATTGTGTGATTGATGATTGTGTGATTGTGTGGTTGTGTGATTGTGTGATTGTTTGATTGTGTGATTGTGTGATTGTGTGATTGTGTGATTGTGTTTGTGTGATTGTGATTGTGTGATTGTGTGATTGTGTGATTGTGTGATTGTGTGACTGAGTGATTGTGTGACTGTGTGACTGTGTGACTGTGTGATTGAGGAACTGTGTGATTGTGTGACCATGATTGTGTGACCGTGATTGTGTGACCGATTGTGTGACCCTGATAGTGTGACCGTGAATGTGTGAATGCGTGATTGTGATTGCGTGATTGTGATTCCGTGATTGTGTGATTGTGTGACTGTGTGGTTGTGTGACCGTGATTGTGTGACCGTCATTGTGTGCTCGTGATTGTGTGATCGTGATTGTGTGATCGTGATTGTGATTGTGTGATTGTGTGATTGTGTGATTGTGTGATTGTGTGATTCTGGGATTGTGTGATTGTGTAATTGTGATTGTGCGATTGTGATTGTGTGATTGTGTGATTGTGTGATTGTGTGATTGTGTGATTGTGTGATTGTGTGATTGTGTGATTGTGTGATTGTGTGATTGTGTGATTGTGTGATTGTGTGATGGAGTGATTGTGTGATTGTGTGAATGTGTGATTGTGTGACCGTGATTGTGTGATTGTGTGATTGTGTGGTTGTGTGACCGTGATTGTGTGACCGTGATTGTGTGATCGTGATTGTGTGATCGTGATTGTGTGATCGTGATTGTGATTGTGTGATTGTGTGATTGTGTGATTGTGTGATTGTGTGATTGCGTGATTGTGTGATTGTGTGATTGTGTGATTGTGTGATTGTGTGATTGTATGATTGTGTGATTGTGTGATTGTGTGCGTGTGTGATTGTGTAATTGAGTGATTGTGTGCATGTGTGATTGTGTGATTAGGTGATTGTGTGATTGTGTGATTGTGTGATTGTGTGATCGTGTGATTGTGTGATTGTGTGGTTGTGTGACCGTGATTGTGTGACCGTGATTGTGTGACCGTGATTGTGTGACCGTGATTGTGTGACCGTGATAGTGTGACCGTGAATGTGTGACTGCGTGATTCTGATTGCGTGATTGTGATTGCGTGATTGTGTGATTGTGTGATTGTGTGATGGAGTGATTGTGTGATTGTGTGAATGTGTGATTGTGTGATTGTGTGATTGTGTGGTTGTGTGATTGTGTGATTGTGTGGTTGCGTGATTGTGTGATGGTGTGATTGTGTGATTGTGTGATTGTGTATTTGTGTGATTGTGTGATTGTGTGATTGTGTGATTGTGTGATTGTGTGATTGTGTGATTGTGTGATTGTGTGATTTTGTGATTGTGTGATTGTGTGATTGTGTAATTGTGATTGTGCGATTGTGATTGTGTGATTGTGTGATTGTGTGATTGTGTGATTGTGTGATTGTGAGGTTGTGTGTTTGTGTGCTTGTGTGATTGTGTGATTGTGATTGTGTGATTGTGATTGTGTGATTGTGATTGTGTGATTGTGGTTGTGTGATTGTGATTGTGTGATTGTGATTGTGTGATTGTGATTCCGTGATTGTGTGATTGTGTGATCGTGTGCTTGTGTGATTGTGCGATTGTGTGGTTGTGTGACCGTGATTGTGTGACCGTGATTGTGTGATCGTGATTGTGTGATCGTGATTGTGTGATCGTGATTGTGATTGTGTGATTGTGTGATTGTGTGATTGTGTGATTGTGTGATTGCGTGATTGTGTGATTGTGTGATTGTGTGATTGTGTGATTGTGTGATTGTGTGATTGTGTGATTGTGTGATTGTGTGCGTGTGTGATTGTGTAATTGAGTGATTGTGTGCATGTGTGATTGTGTGATTAGGTGATTGTGTGATTGTGTGATTGTGTGATTGTGTGATCGTGTGATTGTGTGATTGTGTGGTTGTGTGACCGTGATTGTGTGACCGTGATTGTGTGACCGTGATTGTGTGACCGTGATTGTGTGACCGTGATAGTGCGACCGTGAATGTGTGACTGCGTGATTCTGATTGCGTGATTGTGATTGCGTGATTGTGTGATTGTGTGATTGTGTGATGGAGTGATTGTGTGATTGTGTGAATGTGTGATTGAGTGATTGTGTGATTGTGTGGTTGTGTGATTGTGTGATGGTGTGATTGTGTGATTGTGTGATTGTGTATTTGTGTGATTGTGTGATTGTGTGATTGTGTGATTGTGTGATTGTGTGATTGTGTGATTGTGTGATTGTGTGATTGTGTGATTGTGTGATTGTGTGATTGTGTGGTTGTGTGACCGTGATTGTGTGACCGTGATTGTGTGATTGTGTGATTGTGTGATGGTGTGATTGTGTGATTGTGTGAATGTGTGATTGCGTGATCGTGTGATTGTGTGATCGTGTGACCGTGTGATCGTGTGATTGTGTGATTGTGTGATTTTGCGATTGTGTGATTGTGTGATTGTGTGATTGTGTGAGTGTGTGATTGTGTGATTGAGTGATTGTGTGCTTGTGTGATTGTGTGGTTGTGGGATTGTGTGATTAGGCGATTGCGTGATTGTGTGATTGTGTGATTGTGTGACTGTGTGATTGTGTGATTGTGTGATTGTGTGATTGTGTAATTGTGATAGTGCGATTGTGATTGTGTGATTGTGTGATTGTGTGATTGTGTGATTGTGTGATTGTGTGATTTTGTGATTGTGTGATTGTGTGATTGTGTAATTGTGATTGTGCGATTGTGATTGTGTGATTGTGTGATTGTGTGATTGTGTGATTGTGTGATTGTGTGATTGTGTGATTGTGTGATTGTGTGACTGTGTGATTGTGTGATGGTGTGATTGTGTGATTGTGTGATTGTGCGATTGTGTAATTGTGATTGTGCGATTGTGATTGTGTGTACTGTGTGACTGTGTGATTGTGTGATTGTGTGATTGTGTGATTGTGTGATTGTGTGATTGTGTGATTGGGTGATTGTGTGATTGTGTGATTGTGTGATTGTGTGATTGTGTGATTGTGTGATTGTGTGATTGTGTGATTGTGTGATTGTGTGATTGTGTGATTGTGTGATTGTGTGATTGTGTGATTGTGTGATTGTGTGATTGTGTGATTGTGGTTGTGTGATTGTGATTGTGTGATTGTGATTGTGTGATTGTGATTGTGTGATTGTGATTGTGTGATTGTGATTGTGTGATTGTGATTGTGTGATTGTGATTGTGTGATTGTGATTGTGTGATTGTGATTGTGTGATTGTGATTGTGTGATTGTGATTGTGTGATTGTGATTGTGTGATTGTGATTGTGTGATTGTGATTGTGTGATTGTGATTGTGTGATTGTGATTGTGTGATTGTGATTGTGTGATTGTGATTGTGTGATTGTGATTGTGTGATTGTGATTGTGTGATTGTGATTGTGTGATTGTGATTGTGTGATTGTGATTGTGTGATTGTGATTGTGTGATTGTGATTGTGTGATTGTGATTGTGTGATTGTGATTGTGTGATTGTGATTGTGTGATTGTGATTGTGTGATTGTGATTGTGTGATTGTGATTGTGTGATTGTGATTGTGTGATTGTGATTGTGTGATTGTGATTGTGTGATTGTGATTGTGTGATTGTGATTGTGTGATTGTGATTGTGTGATTGTGATTGTGTGATTGTGATTGTGTGATTGTGATTGTGTGATTGTGATTGTGTGATTGTGATTGTGTGATTGTGATTGTGTGATTGTGATTGTGTGATTGTGATTGTGTGATTGTGATTGTGTGATTGTGATTGTGTGATTGTGATTGTGTGATTGTGATTGTGTGATTGTGATTGTGTGATTGTGATTGTGTGATTGTGATTGTGTGATTGTGATTGTGTGATTGTGATTGTGTGATTGTGATTGTGTGATTGTGATTGTGTGATTGTGATTGTGTGATTGTGATTGTGTGATTGTGATTGTGTGATTGTGATTGTGTGATTGTGATTGTGTGATTGTGATTGTGTGATTGTGATTGTGTGATTGTGATTGTGTGATTGTGATTGTGTGATTGTGATTGTGTGATTGTGATTGTGTGATTGTGATTGTGTGATTGTGATTGTGTGATTGTGATTGTGTGATTGTGATTGTGTGATTGTGATTGTGTGATTGTGATTGTGTGATTGTGATTGTGTGATTGTGATTGTGTGATTGTGATTGTGTGATTGTGATTGTGTGATTGTGATTGTGTGATTGTGATTGTGTGATTGTGATTGTGTGATTGTGATTGTGTGATTGTGATTGTGTGATTGTGATTGTGTGATTGTGATTGTGTGATTGTGATTGTGTGATTGTGATTGTGTGATTGTGATTGTGTGATTGTGATTGTGTGATTGTGATTGTGTGATTGTGATTGTGTGATTGTGATTGTGTGATTGTGATTGTGTGATTGTGATTGTGTGATTGTGATTGTGTGATTGTGATTGTGTGATTGTGATTGTGTGATTGTGATTGTGTGATTGTGATTGTGTGATTGTGATTGTGTGATTGTGATTGTGTGATTGTGATTGTGTGATTGTGATTGTGTGATTGTGATTGTGTGATTGTGATTGTGTGATTGTGATTGTGTGATTGTGATTGTGTGATTGTGATTGTGTGATTGTGATTGTGTGATTGTGATTGTGTGATTGTGATTGTGTGATTGTGATTGTGTGATTGTGATTGTGTGATTGTGATTGTGTGATTGTGATTGTGTGATTGTGATTGTGTGATTGTGATTGTGTGATTGTGATTGTGTGATTGTGATTGTGTGATTGTGATTGTGTGATTGTGATTGTGTGATTGTGATTGTGTGATTGTGATTGTGTGATTGTGATTGTGTGATTGTGATTGTGTGATTGTGATTGTGTGATTGTGATTGTGTGATTGTGATTGTGTGATTGTGATTGTGTGATTGTGATTGTGTGATTGTGATTGTGTGATTGTGATTGTGTGATTGTGATTGTGTGATTGTGATTGTGTGATTGTGATTGTGTGATTGTGATTGTGTGATTGTGATTGTGTGATTGTGATTGTGTGATTGTGATTGTGTGATTGTGATTGTGTGATTGTGATTGTGTGATTGTGATTGTGTGATTGTGATTGTGTGATTGTGATTGTGTGATTGTGATTGTGTGATTGTGATTGTGTGATTGTGATTGTGTGATTGTGATTGTGTGATTGTGATTGTGTGATTGTGATTGTGTGATTGTGATTGTGTGATTGTGATTGTGTGATTGTGATTGTGTGATTGTGATTGTGTGATTGTGATTGTGTGATTGTGATTGTGTGATTGTGATTGTGTGATTGTGATTGTGTGATTGTGATTGTGTGATTGTGATTGTGTGATTGTGATTGTGTGATTGTGATTGTGTGATTGTGATTGTGTGATTGTGATTGTGTGATTGTGATTGTGTGATTGTGATTGTGTGATTGTGATTGTGTGATTGTGATTGTGTGATTGTGATTGTGTGATTGTGATTGTGTGATTGTGATTGTGTGATTGTGATTGTGTGATTGTGATTGTGTGATTGTGATTGTGTGATTGTGATTGTGTGATTGTGATTGTGTGATTGTGATTGTGTGATTGTGATTGTGTGATTGTGATTGTGTGATTGTGATTGTGTGATTGTGATTGTGTGATTGTGATTGTGTGATTGTGATTGTGTGATTGTGATTGTGTGATTGTGATTGTGTGATTGTGATTGTGTGATTGTGATTGTGTGATTGTGATTGTGTGATTGTGATTGTGTGATTGTGATTGTGTGATTGTGATTGTGTGATTGTGATTGTGTGATTGTGATTGTGTGATTGTGATTGTGTGATTGTGTGATTGTGTGATTGTGTGATTGTGTGATTGTGTGATTGTGTGATTGTGTGATTGTGTGATTGTGTGATTGTGTGATTGTGTGATTGTGTGATTGTGTGATTGTGTGATTGTGTGATTGTGTGATTGTGTGATTGTGTGATTGTGTAATTGTGTGGTAGTGTGACCGTGATTGTGTGACCGTGATTCTGTGATTGTGATTGTGTGATTGTGATTGTATGATTGTGATTGTGTGATTGTGATTGTCTGATTATGATTGTGTGATTGTGATTGTGATTGTGTGATTGTGACTGTGTGATTGTGTGTGTGTGTGGTTGCGTGATTGTGTGATTGTGTGATTGTGTGATTGTGTGATTGTGTGATTGTGTGATTGTGTGATTGTGTGATTGTGTGATTGTGTGATTGTGTGATTGTGTGATTGTGTGATTGTGTGATTGTGTGATTGTGTGATTGTGTGATTGTGTGATTGTGTGATTGTGTGGTTGTGTGACCGTGATTGTGTGATCGTGATTGTGTGATCGTGTTAGTGTGACCGTGAATGTGTGATTGCGTGATTGTGATTGCGTGATTGCGATTGCGTGATTGTGATTGCGTGATTGTGTGATTGTGTGATGGTGTGATTGTGTGATTGTGTGAATGTGTGATTGCGTGATCGTGTGATTGTGTGATCGTGTGATCGTGTGAACGTGTGATTGTGTGATTGTGTGATTTTGCGATTGTGTGATTGTGTGATTGTGTGATTGTGTGAGTGTGTGATTGTGTGATTGTGTGATTGTGTGCTTGTGTGATTGTGTGGTTGTGTGATTGTGTGATTAGGCGATTGTGTGATTGTGTGATTGTGTGACTGTGTGATTGTGTGATTGTGTGATTGTGTGATTGTGTGATTGTGTAATTGTGATTGTGCGATTGTGATTGTGTGATTGTGTGATTGTGTGATTTTGTGATTGTGTGATTGTGTGATTGTGTGATTGTGTGATTGTGTGATTGTGTGATTGTGTGATTGTGTGATTGTGTGATTGTGTGATTGTGTGATTGTGTGATTGTGTGATTGTGTGGTTGTGTGACCGTGATTGTGTGACCGTGATTGTGTGATCGTGTTAGTGTGACCGTGAATGTGTGATTGCGTGATTGTGATTGCGTGATTGCGATTGCGTGATTGTGATTGCGTGATTGTGTGATTGTGTGATTGTGTGATTGTGTGATGGTGTGATTGTGTGATTGTGTGAATGTGTGATTGCGTGATCGTGTGATTGTGTGATCGTGTGATCGTGTGATCGTGTGATTGTGTGATTGTGTGATTTTGCGATTGTGTGATTGTGTGATTGTGTGATTGTGTGAGTGTGTGATTGTGTGATTGTGTGATTGTGTGCTTGTGTGATTGTGTGGTTGTGTGATTGTGTGATTAGGCGATTGTGTGATTGTGTGATTGTGTGACTGTGTGATTGTGTGATTGTGTGATTGTGTGATTGTGTGATTGTGTAATTGTGATTGTGCGATTGTGATTGTGTGATTGTGTGATTGTGTGATTGTGTGATTTTGTGATTGTGTGATTGTGTGATTGTGTGATTGTGTGATTGTGTGATTGTGTGATTGTGTGATTGTGTGATTGTGTGATTGTGTGATTGTGTGATTGTGTGATTGTGTGATTGTGTGATTTTGTGATTGTGTGATTGTGTGATTGTGTGATTTTGTGATTATGTGATTGTGTGATTGTGTGATTGTGTGATTGTGTGATTGTGTGATTGTGTGATTGTGTGATTGTGTGATTGTGTGATTGTGTGATTGTGTGATTGTGTGATTTTGTGATTGTGTGATTGTGTGATTGTGTGATTGTGTGATTGTGTGATTATGTGATTGTGTGATTCTGGGATTGTGTGATTGTGTAATTGCGATTGTGCGATTGTGATTGTGTGATTGTGATTGTGTGATTGTGGTTGTGTGATTGTGATTGTGTGATTGTGATTGTGTGATTGTGATTGTGTGATTGTGACTGTGTGATTGTGACTGTGTGATTGTGTGTGTGTGTGATTGTGTGATTGTGTGGTTGTGTGACCGTGATTGTGTGATCGTGATTGTGTGATCGTGATAATGTGACCGTGAATGTGTGATTGCGTGATTGTGATTGCGTGATTGTGTGATTCTGTGATTGTGTGATTGTGTGATTGTGTGATTGTGTGATTGTGTGATTGTGTGATTGTGTGATTGTGTGATTGTGTGATGGAGTGATTGTGTGATTGTGTGAATGTGTGATTGTGTGATCGTGCGATTGTGTGATCGTGTGATCGTGTGATCGTGTGATTGTGTGATCGTGTGATTGTGTGATTGTGTGATTGTGCGATTGTGTGATTGTGTGATTGTGTGATTGTGTGATGGTGTGATTGTGTGATTGTGTGAATGTGTGATTGCGTGATCGTGTGATTGTGTGATCGTGTGATCGTGTGATTGTGTGATTGTGTGATTGTGTGATTGTGTGATTGTGTGATTGTGTGATTGTGTGATTGTGTGATTGTGTGATTGTGTAATTGTGATTGTGCGATTGTGATTGTGTGATTGTGTGATTGTGTGATTGTGTGATTGTGTGATTGTGTGATTGTGTGATTGTGTGATTGTGTGATTGTGTGATTGTGATTGTGTGATTATGTGATTGTGTGATTGTGTGATTGTGTGATTGTGTGATTGTGTGGTTGTGTGACCGTGATTGTGTGACCGTGATTGTGTGATCGTGATTGTGTGATCGTGTTAGTGTGACCGTGAGTGTGTGATTGCGTGATTGTGATTGCGTGATTG
Source organism: Megachile rotundata (assembly GCF_050947335.1). NCBI lineage: Eukaryota > Metazoa > Arthropoda > Insecta > Hymenoptera > Megachilidae > Megachile > Megachile rotundata. The sequence continues at coordinate 59,412 of NW_027473728.1, read as the reverse complement.
CGATTGCGTGATTGTGATTGCGTGATCGTGTGATTGTGTGATTGTGTGATTGTGTGATTGTGTGATTGTGAGATTGTGTGTTTGTGTGCTTGTGTGATTGTGATTGTGTGATTGTGATTGTGTGATTGTGATTGTGTGATTGTGATTGTGTGATTGTGATTGTGTGATTGTGATTGTGTGATTGTGATTGTGTGATTGTGATTGTGTGATTGTGATTGTGTGATTGTGTGATTGTGATTGTGATTGTGTGATTGTGACTGTGTGATTGTGTGTGTGTGTGATTGTGTGATTGTGTCATTGTGTGATTGTGTGGTTGTGTGATTGTGTGATTGTGTGATTGTGTGATTGTGTGATTGTGTGATTGTGTGATTGTGTGATTGTGTGATTGTGTGATTGTGTGATTGTGTGATTGTGTGATTGTGTGATTGAGTGATTGTGTGATTGTGTGATTGTGTAATTGTGTGGTTGTGTGATTGTGTGATTGTGTGGTTGCGTGATTGTGTGATTGTGTGATTGTGTGATTGTGTGATTGTGTGATTGTGTGATTGTGTGATTGTGTGATTGTGTGATTGTGTGATTGTGTGATTGTGTGATTGTGTGATTGTGTGATTGTGTGATTGTGTGATTGTGTGATTGTGTGATTGTGTGATTGTGTGATTGTGCGATTGTGTGATTGTGTGGTTGTGTGACCGTGATTGTGTGACCGTGATTGTGTGATCGTGATTGTGTGATCGTGTTAGTGTGACCGTGAATGTGTGATTGCGTGATTGTGATTGCGTGATTGCGATTGCGTGATTGTGATTGCGTGATTGTGTGATTGTGTGATTGTGTGATTGTGTGATTGTGTGATTGTGTGATGGTGTGATTGTGTGATTGTGTGAATGTGTGATTGCGTGATCGTGTGATTGTGTGATCGTGTGATCGTGTGATCGTGTGATTGTGTGATTGTGTGATTTTGCGATTGTGTGATTGTGTGATTGTGTGATTGTGTGATTGTGTGATTGTGTGATTGTGTGATTGTGTGATTGTGTGATTGAGTGATTGTGTGATTGTGTGATTGTGTGATTGTGTGATTGTGTGATTGTGTGATTGTGTGATTGTGTGATTGTGTGATTGTGTGATTGTGTGATTGTGTGAATGTGTGATTGCGTGATCGTGTGATTGTGTGATCGTGTGATCGTGTGATCGTGTGATTGTGTGATTGTGTGATTGTGATTGTGTGATTGTGATTGTGTGATTGTGTGATTGTGATTGTGATTGTGTGATTGTGACTGTGTGATTGTGTGATTGTGTGATTGTGTGATTGTGTGATTGTGTGATTGTGTGATTGTGTGATTGTGTGATTGTGTGATTGTGTGATTGTGTGATTGTGTGATTGTGTGATTGTGTGATTGTGTGATTGTGTGATTGTGTGATTGTGTGATTGTGTGATTGAGTGATTGTGTGATTGTGTGATTGTGTAATTGTGTGGTTGTGTGATTGTGTGATTGTGTGGTTGCGTGATTGTGTGATTGTGTGATTGTGTGATTGTGTGATTGTGTGATTGTGTGATTGTGTGATTGTGTGATTGTGTGATTGTGTGATTGTGTGATTGTGTGATTGTGTGATTGTGTGATTGTGTGATTGTGTGATTGTGTGATTGTGTGATTGTGTGATTGTGTGGTTGTGTGACCGTGATTGTGTGACCGTGATTGTGTGATCGTGATTGTGTGATCGTGTTAGTGTGACCGTGAATGTGTGATTGCGTGATTGTGATTGCGTGATTGCGATTGCGTGATTGTGATTGCGTGATTGTGTGATTGTGTGATTGTGTGATTGTGTGATTGTGTGATTGTGTGATTGTGTGATGGTGTGATTGTGTGATTGTGTGAATGTGTGATTGCGTGATCGTGTGATTGTGTGATCGTGTGATCGTGTGATCGTGTGATTGTGTGATTGTGTGATTTTGCGATTGTGTGATTGTGTGATTGTGTGATTGTGTGAGTGTGTGATTGTGTGATTGTGTGATTGTGTGCTTGTGTGATTGTGTGGTTGTGTGATTGTGTGATTAGGCGATTGTGTGATTGTGTGATTGTGTGACTGTGTGATTGTGTGATTGTGTGATTGTGTGATTGTGTGATTGTGTAATTGTGATTGTGCGATTGTGATTGTGTGATTGTGTGATTGTGTGATTGTGTGATTGTGTGATTGTGTGATTGTGTGATTGTGTGATTGTGTGATTGTGTGATTGTGTGATTGTGTGATTGTGTGATTGTGTGATTGTGTGATTGTGTGATTGTGTGATTGTGTGATTGTGTGATTGTGTGATTGTGTGATTCTGGGATTGTGTGATTATGTAATTGTGATTGTGCGATTGTGATTGTGTGATTGTGATTGTGTGATTGTGGTTGTGTGATTGTGATTGTGTGATTGTGATTGTGTGATTGTGATTGTGTGATTGTGATTGTGTGATTGTGACTGTGTGATTGTGTGTGTGTGTGATTGTGTGATTGTGTGATTGTGTGGTTGTGTGACCGTGATTGTGTGATCGTGATTGTGTGATCGTGATAGTGTGACCGTGAAGGTGTGATTGCGTGATTGTGATTGCGTGATTGCGATTGCGTGATTGTGATTGCGTGATTGTGTGATTGTGTGATTGTGTGATTGTGTGATTGTGTGATTGTGTGACTGAGTGATTGTGTGACTGAGTGATTGTGTGATTGTGTGATAGTGTGATTGTGTGATTGTGTGATTGTGTGATTGTGTGATTGTGTGATTGTGTGATTGTGTGATTGTGTGATTGTGTGATTGTGTGATTTTGTGATTGAGTGATTGTGTGATTGTGTGATTGTGTGAATGTGTGATTATGTGACCGTGATTGTGTGATTGATGATTGTGTGATTGTGTGGTTGTGTGATTGTGTGATTGTTTGATTGTGTGATTGTGTGATTGTGTGATTGTGTGATTGTGTTTGTGTGATTGTGATTGTGTGATTGTGTGATTGTGTGATTGTGTGATTGTGTGACTGAGTGATTGTGTGACTGTGTGACTGTGTGACTGTGTGATTGAGGAACTGTGTGATTGTGTGACCATGATTGTGTGACCGTGATTGTGTGACCGATTGTGTGACCGTGATAGTGTGACCGTGAATGTGTGAATGCGTGATTGTGATTGCGTGATTGTGATTCCGTGATTGTGTGATTGTGTGACTGTGTGGTTGTGTGACCGTGATTGTGTGACCGTCATTGTGTGCTCGTGATTGTGTGATCGTGATTGTGTGATCGTGATTGTGATTGTGTGATTGTGTGATTGTGTGATTGTGTGATTGTGTGATTCTGGGATTGTGTGATTGTGTAATTGTGATTGTGCGATTGTGATTGTGTGATTGTGTGATTGTGTGATTGTGTGATTGTGTGATTGTGTGATTGTGTGATTGTGTGATTGTGTGATTGTGTGCTTGTGTGATTGTGTGGTTGTGTGATTGTGTGATTAGGCGATTGTGTGATTGTGTGATTGTGTGACTGTGTGATTGTGTGATTGTGTGATTGTGTGATTGTGTGATTGTGTAATTGTGATTGTGCGATTGTGATTGTGTGATTGCGTGATTGTGTGATTGTGTGATTGTGTGATTGTGTGATTGTGTGATTGTGTGATTGTGTGATTGTGTGATTGTGTGATTGTGTGATTGTGTGATTGTGTGATTGTGTGATTGTGTGATTGTGTGATTGTGTGATTGTGTGATTCTGGGATTGTGTGATTATGTAATTGTGATTGTGCGATTGTGATTGTGTGATTGTGATTGTGTGATTGTGGTTGTGTGATTGTGATTGTGTGATTGTGATTGTGTGATTGTGATTGTGTGATTGTGATTGTGTGATTGTGACTGTGTGATTGTGTGTGTGTGTGATTGTGTGATTGTGTGATTGTGTGGTTGTGTGACCGTGATTGTGTGATCGTGATTGTGTGATCGTGATAGTGTGACCGTGAAGGTGTGATTGCGTGATTGTGATTGCGTGATTGCGATTGCGTGATTGTGATTGCGTGATTGTGTGATTGTGTGATTGTGTGATTGTGTGATTGTGTGATTGTGTGATTGTGTGACTGAGTGATTGTGTGACTGAGTGATTGTGTGATTGTGTGATAGTGTGATTGTGTGATTGTGTGATTGTGTGATTGTGTGATTGTGTGATTGTGTGATTGTGTGATTGTGTGATTGTGTGATTGTGTGATTTTGTGATTGAGTGATTGTGTGATTGTGTGATTGTGTGAATGTGTGATTATGTGACCGTGATTGTGTGATTGATGATTGTGTGATTGTGTGGTTGTGTGATTGTGTGATTGTTTGATTGTGTGATTGTGTGATTGTGTGATTGTGTGATTGTGTTTGTGTGATTGTGATTGTGTGATTGTGTGATTGTGTGATTGTGTGATTGTGTGACTGAGTGATTGTGTGACTGTGTGACTGTGTGACTGTGTGATTGAGGAACTGTGTGATTGTGTGACCATGATTGTGTGACCGTGATTGTGTGACCGATTGTGTGACCGTGATAGTGTGACCGTGAATGTGTGAATGCGTGATTGTGATTGCGTGATTGTGATTCCGTGATTGTGTGATTGTGTGACTGTGTGGTTGTGTGACCGTGATTGTGTGACCGTCATTGTGTGCTCGTGATTGTGTGATCGTGATTGTGTGATCGTGATTGTGATTGTGTGATTGTGTGATTGTGTGATTGTGTGATTGTGTGATTCTGGGATTGTGTGATTGTGTAATTGTGATTGTGCGATTGTGATTGTGTGATTGTGTGATTGTGTGATTGTGTGACTGTGTGATTGTGTGATTGTGTGATTGTGTGATTGTGTGATTGTGTGATTGTGTGATTGTGTGATTGTGTGATTGTGTGATTGTGTGATTGTGTGATTGTGTGATTGTGTGATGGAGTGATTGTGTGATTGTGTGAATGTGTGATTGTGTGACCGTGATTGTGTGATTGTGTGATTGTGTGGTTGTGTGACCGTGATTGTGTGACCGTGATTGTGTGATCGTGATTGTGTGATCGTGATTGTGTGATCGTGATTGTGATTGTGTGATTGTGTGATTGTGTGATTGTGTGATTGTGTGATTGCGTGATTGTGTGATTGTGTGATTGTGTGATTGTGTGATTGTGTGATTGTGTGATTGTGTGATTGTGTGATTGTGTGATTGTGTGGTTGTGTGACCGTGATTGTGTGACCGTGATTGTGTGACCGTGATTGTGTGACCGTGATTGTGTGACCGTGATAGTGTGACCGTGAATGTGTGACTGCGTGATTCTGATTGCGTGATTGTGATTGCGTGATTGTGTGATTGTGTGATTGTGTGATGGAGTGATTGTGTGATTGTGTGAATGTGTGATTGTGTGATTGTGATTGTGTGATTGTGGTTGTGTGATTGTGATTGTGTGATTGTGATTGTGTGATTGTGATTCCGTGATTGTGTGATTGTGTGATCGTGTGCTTGTGTGATTGTGCGATTGTGTGGTTGTGTGACCGTGATTGTGTGACCGTGATTGTGTGATCGTGATTGTGTGATCGTGATTGTGTGATCGTGATTGTGATTGTGTGATTGTGTGATTGTGTGATTGTGTGATTGTGTGATTGCGTGATTGTGTGATTGTGTGATTGTGTGATTGTGTGATTGTGTGATTGTGTGATTGTGTGATTGTGTGATTGTGTGCGTGTGTGATTGTGTAATTGAGTGATTGTGTGCATGTGTGATTGTGTGATTAGGTGATTGTGTGATTGTGTGATTGTGTGATTGTGTGATCGTGTGATTGTGTGATTGTGTGGTTGTGTGACCGTGATTGTGTGACCGTGATTGTGTGACCGTGATTGTGTGACCGTGATTGTGTGACCGTGATAGTGCGACCGTGAATGTGTGACTGCGTGATTCTGATTGCGTGATTGTGATTGCGTGATTGTGTGATTGTGTGATTGTGTGATGGAGTGATTGTGTGATTGTGTGAATGTGTGATTGAGTGATTGTGTGATTGTGTGGTTGTGTGATTGTGTGATTGTGTGGTTGCGTGATTGTGTGATGGTGTGATTGTGTGATTGTGTGATTGTGTATTTGTGTGATTGTGTGATTGTGTGATTGTGTGATTGTGTGATTGTGTGATTGTGTGATTGTGTGATTGTGTGATTGTGTGATTGTGTGGTTGTGTGACCGTGATTGTGTGACCGTGATTGTGTGATCGTGATTGTGTGATCGTGATTGTGTGATCGTGATTGTGATTGTGTGATTGTGTGATTGTGTGATTGTGTGATTGTGTGATTGTGTGATTGCGTGATTGTGTGATTGTGTGATTGTGTGATTGTGTGATGGTGTGATTGTGTGATTGTGTGAATGTGTGATTGCGTGATCGTGTGATTGTATGATCGTGTGACCGTGTGATCGTGTGATTGTGTGATTGTGTGATTTTGCGATTGTGTGATTGTGTGATTGTGTGATTGTGTGAGTGTGTGATTGTGTGATTGAGTGATTGTGTGCTTGTGTGATTGTGTGGTTGTGGGATTGTGTGATTAGGCGATTGTGTGATTGTGTGATTGTGTGACTGTGTGATTGTGTGATTGTGTGATTGTGTGATTGTGTAATTGTGATTGTGCGATTGTGATTGTGTGATTGTGTGATTGTGTGATTGTGTGATTGTGTGATTGTGTGATTGTGTGATTTTGTGATTGTGTGATTGTGTGATTGTGTAATTGTGATTGTGCGATTGTGATTGTGTGATTGTGTGATTGTGTGATTGTGTGATTGTGAGATTGTGTGTTTGTGTGCTTGTGTGATTGTGTGATTGTGATTGTGTGATTGTGATTGTGTGATTGTGATTGTGTGATTGTGATTGTGTGATTGTGATTGTGTGATTGTGGTTGTGTGATTGTGATTGTGTGATTGTGATTGTGTGATTGTGATTGTGTGATTGTGATTGTGTGATTGTGACTGTGTGATTGTGTGAGTGTGTGATTGTGTGATTGAGTGATTGTGTGCTTGTGTGATTGTGTGGTTGCGAGATTGTGTGATTGTGTGATTAGGTGATTGTGTGATTGTGTGATTGTGTGATTGTGTGATTGTGTGATTGTGTGATTGTGTGATTGTGTGATTGTGTGCGTGTGTGATTGTGTAATTGAGTGATTGTGTGCATGTGTGATTGTGTGATTAGGTGATTGTGTGATTGTGTGATTGTGTGATTGTGTGATCGTGTGATTGTGTGATTGTGTGGTTGTGTGGCCGTGATTGTGTGACCGTGATTGTGTGACCGTGATTGTGTGACCGTGATAGTGTGACCGTGAACGTGTGACTGCGTGATTCTGATTGCGTGATTGTGATTGCGTGATTGTGTGATTGTGTGATTGTGTGATTGTGTGATGGAGTGATTGTGTGATTGTGTGAATGTGTGATTGTGTGATTGTGTGATTGTGTGGTTGCGTGATTGTGTGATTGTGTGGTTGCATGATTGTGTGATGGTGTGATTGTGTGATTGTGTGATTGGGTGATTGTGTGATTGTGTGATTGTGTGATTGTGTGATTGTGTGATAGTGTGATTGTGTGGTTGTGTGACCGTGATTTTGTGACCGTGATTGTGTGATCGTGATTGTGTGATCGTGATTGTGTGATCGTGATTGTGATTGTGTGATTGTGTGATTGTGTGATTGTGTGATTGTGTGATTGTGTGATTGCGTGATTGTATGATTGTGTGATTGTGTGATTGTGTGATGGTGTGATTGTGTGATTGTGTTAATGTGTGATTGCGTGATCGTGTGATTGTGTGATCGTGTGATCGTGTGATCGTGTGATTGTGTGATTGTGTGATTTTGCGATTGTGTGATTGTGTGATTGTGTGATTGTGTGAGTGTGTGATTGTGTGATTGAGTGATTGTGTGCTTGTGTGATTGTGTGGTTGTGGGATTGTGTGATTAGGCGATTGTGTGATTGTGTGATTGTGTGATTGTGTGACTGTGTGATTGTGTGATTGTGTGATTGTGTGATAGTGTAATTGTGATTGTGCGATTGTGATTGTGTGATTGTGTGATTGTGTGATTGTGTGATTGTGTGATTGTGTGATTGTGTGATTGTGAGGTTGTGTGTTTGTGTGCTTGTGTGATTGTGTGATTGTGATTGTGTGATTGTGATTGTGTGATTGTGATTGTGTGATTGTGGTTGTGTGATTGTGATTGTGTGATTGTGTGATTGTGTGATTGCGTGATTGTGTGATTGTGTGATTGTGTGATTGTGTGATTGTGTGATTGTGTGATTGTGTGATTGTGTGATCGTGTGATTGTGTGATTGTGTGGTTGTGTGACCGTGATTGTGTGACCGTGATTGTGTGACCGTGATTGTGTGACCGTGATAGTGTGACCGTGAACGTGTGACTGCGTGATTCTGATTGCGTGATTGTGATTGCGTGATTGTGTGATTGTGTGATTGTGTGATTGTGTGATGGAGTGATTGTGTGATTGTGTGAATGTGTGATTGTGTGATTGTGTGATTGTGTGGTTGCGTGATTGTGTGATTGTGTGGTTGCATGATTGTGTGATGGTGTGATTGTGTGATTGTGTGATTGGGTGATTGTGTGATTGTGTGATTGTGTGATTGTGTGATTGTGTGATAGTGTGATTGTGTGGTTGTGTGACCGTGATTGTGTGACCGTGATTGTGTGATCGTGATTGTGTGATCGTGATTGTGTGATCGTGATTGTGATTGTGTGATTGTGTGATTGTGTGATTGTGTGATTGTGTGATTGTGTGATTGCGTGATTGTATGATTGTGTGATTGTGTGATTGTGTGATGGTGTGATTGTGTGATTGTGTTAATGTGTGATTGCGTGATCGTGTGATTGTGTGATCGTGTGATCGTGTGATCGTGTGATTGTGTGATTGTGTGATTTTGCGATTGTGTGATTGTGTGATTGTGTGATTGTGTGAGTGTGTGATTGTGTGATTGAGTGATTGTGTGCTTGTGTGATTGTGTGGTTGTGGGATTGTGTGATTAGGCGATTGTGTGATTGTGTGATTGTGTGATTGTGTGACTGTGTGATTGTGTGATTGTGTGATTGTGTGATAGTGTAATTGTGATTGTGCGATTGTGATTGTGTGATTGTGTGATTGTGTGATTGTGTGATTGTGTGATTTTGTGATTGTGTGATTGTGTGATTGTGTAATTGTGATTGTGCGATTGTGATTGTGTGATTGTGTGATTGTGTGATTGTGTGTTTGTGTGATTGTGTGATTGTGAGATTGTGTGTTTGTGTGCTTGTGTGATTGTGTGATTGTTATTGTGTGATTGTGATTATGTGATTGTGATTGTGTGATTGTGGTTGTGTGATTGTGATTGTGTGATTGTGATTGTGTGATTGTGATTGTGTGATTGTGATTGTGTGATTGTGACTGTGTGATTGTGTGAGTGTGTGATTGTGTGATTGAGTGATTGTGTGCTTGTGTGATTGTGTGGTTGTGAGATTGTGTGATTGTGTGATTAGGTGATTGTGTGATTGTCTGATTGTGTGATTGTGTGATTGTGTGATTGTGTGATTGTGTGATAGTGTAATTGTGTGATTGTGTGATTGTGTGATTGTGTGATTGTGAGATTCTGTGTTTTTGTGCTTGTGTGATTGTGTGATTGTGTGATTGGCGGTGTCCCACTTGGACGCCGACCGATTGGACGCGTCCCGATTGGACGGTCCCGATTCAACGCGTTCCAATTCGAAGCGGTACTGATTGGACGCGTCCCAATTCGAAGCTGCTAAATTTGGTTAGGTTATGTCCTATAAGCTCTGCTTAGAATTGCAACGCGTCCAATCGGCACCGCTTCGAATTGGAACGCGTCGAATCGGGACCGTCCAATCGGGACGCGTCCAATCGGTCGGCGTCCAAATGGGCATCACTCGTGTGATTGAGTGATTGTGTGATTGTGTGATTGTGTGATTGTGCGATTGTGTGATTGTGTGATTGTGTGATTGTGTGATTGTGTGATTGTGTGATTGTGTGATTGTGTGATTGTGTGATTGTGTGGTTGTGTGACCGTGATTGTGTGACCGTGATTGTGTGATCGTGATTGTGTGATCGTGGTAGTGTGACCGTGAATGTGTGATTGCGTGATTGTGATTGCGTGATTGCGATTGCGTGATTGTGATTGCGTGATTGTGTGATTGTGTGATTGTGTGATTGTGTGATTGTGTGATTGTGTGATTGTGTGATTGTGTGATTGTGTGATTGTGTGATTGTGTGATTGTGTGATTGTGTGATTGTGTGATTGTGTGATTGTGTGAATGTGTGATTGTGTGAATGTGTGATTGTGTGATTGTGTGATTGTGTGATTGTGTGATTGTGTGATTGTGTGATTGTGTGATTGTGTGAGTGTGTGTTTGTGTGAGTGTGTGATTGTGTAATTGAGTGATTGTGTGCATGTGTGATTGTGTGATTAGGTGATTGTGTGATTGTGTGATTGTGTGATTGTGTGATCGTGTGATTGTGTGATTGTGTGGTTGTGTGACCGTGATTGTGTGACCGTGATTGTGTGACCGTGATTGTGTGACCGTGATTGTGTGACCGTGATAGTGTGACCGTGAATGTGTGACTTCGTGATTCTGATTGCGTGATTGTGATTGTGTGATTGTGTGATTGTGTGATTGTGTGATTGTGTGATTGTGTGATTGTGTGGTTGTGTGACCATGATTGTGTGACCGTGATTGTGTGTTCGTGATTGTGTGATCGTGGTAGTGTGACCGTGAATGTGTGATTGCGTGATTGTGATTGCGTGATTGCGATTGCGTGATTGTGATTGCGTGATTGTGTGATTGTGTGATTGTGTGATTGTGTGATTGTGTGATTGTGTGATTGTGTGATTGTGTGATTGTGTGATTGTGTGATTGTGTGATTGTGTGAATGTGTGATTGTGTGACCGTGATTGTGTGATTGTGTGATTGTGTGATTGTGTGATTGTGTGAGTGTGTGATTTTGTAATTGAGTGATTGTGTGCATGTGTGATTGTGTGATTAGGTGATTGTGTGATTGTGTGATTGTGTGATTGTGTGATCGTGTGATTGTGTGATTGTGTGGTTGTGCGACCGTGATTGTGTGACCGTGATTGTGTGACCGTGATAGTGTGACCGTGAATGTGTGACTGCGTGATTGTGTGATTGTGTGATTGTGTGATTGTGTGATGGAGTGATTGTGTGATTGTGTGAATGTGTGATTGTGTGATTGTGTGATTGTGTGGTTGTGTGATTGTGTGATTTTGCGATTGTGTGATTGTGTGATTGTGTGATTGTGTGATTGTGTGATTGTGTGATTGAGTGATTGTGTGATGGTGTGATTGTGTGATTGTGTGATTGTGTGATTGTGTGATTGTGTGATTGTGTGATTGTGTGATTGTGTGATTGTGTGATTGTGTGGTTGTGGGATTGTGTGATTAGGCGATTGTGTGATTGTGTGATTGTGTGATTGTGTGATTGTGTGACTGTGTGATTGTGTGATTGTGTGATTGTGTGATTGTGTGATTGTGTGATTGTGTGATTGTGTGATTGTGTGATTGTGTGATTGTGTGATTGTGTGATTGTGTGACTGTGTGATTGTGTGATTGTGTGATTGTGTGATTGTGTGATTGTGTGATTGTGTGATTGTGTGATTGTGTGATTGTGATTGTGTGATTGTGTGATTGTGTGATTGTGTGATTGTGTGATTGTGTGATTGTGTGATTGTGTGGTTGTGTGACCGTGATTCTGTGACCGTGAATGTGTGATTGCGTGATTGTGATTGCGTGATTGCGATTGCGTGATTGTGACTGCGTGATTGTGTGATTGTGTGATTGTGCGATTGTGTGATTGTGTGATGGTGTGATTAGGTGATTGTGTGATTGTGTGATTGTGTGATTGTGTGATTGTGTGATTGTGTGATTGTGTGATTGTGTGATTGTGATTGTGTGATTGTGATTGTGTGATTGTGATTGTCTGATTGTGACTGTGTGATTGTGTGAGTGTGTGATTGTGTGATTGAGTGATTGTGTGCTTGTGTGATTGTGTGGTTGTGAGATTGTGTGATTGTGTGATTAGGTGATTGTGTGATTGTGTGATTGTGTGATTGTGTGATTGTGTGATTGTGTGATTGTGTGGTTGTGTGATTGTGTGATTGTGTGATTGTGTGATTGTGTGATTTTGTGATTGTGTGATTGTGTGATTGTGTGATTGTGTGATTGTGTGATTGTGTGATTGTGTGATTGTGTGATTGTGATTGTGCGATTGTGATTGTGTGATTGTGTGATTGTGTGATTGTGTAATTGTGTGATTGTGTGATTGTGAGATTGTGTGTTTGTGTGCTTGTGTGATTGTGTGATTGTGATTGTGTGATTGTGATTGTGTGATTGTGATTGTGTGATTGTGATTGTGTGATTGTGGTTGTGTGATTGTGATTGTGTGATTGTGATTGTGTGATTGTGATTGTGTGATTGTGATTGTGTGATTGTGGCTGTGTGATTGTGTGAGTGTGTGATTGTGTGATTGAGTGATTGTGTGCTTGTGTGATTGTGTGGTTGTGAGATTGTGTGATTGTGTGATTAGGTGATTGTGTGATTGTGTGATTGTGTGAATGTGTGATTGTGTGATTGTGTGATTGTGTGAATGTGTGATTGTGTGATTGTGTGATTGTGTGATAGTGTAATTGTGATTGTGCGATTGTGATTGTGTGATTGTGTGATTGTGTGATTGTGTGATTGTGTGATTGTGTGATTGTGAGATTGTGTGTTTGTGTGCTTGTGTGATTGTGTGATTGTGTGATTGGCGGTGTCCCACTTGGACGCCGACCGATTGGACGCGTCCGGATTGGACGGTCCCGATTCGACGCGTTCCAATTCGAAGCGGTACCGATTGGACGCGTCCCAATTCGAAGCTGCTAAATTTGGTTAGGTTATGTCCTATAAGCTCTGCTTAGAATTGCAACGCGTCCAATCGGCACCGCTTCGAATTGGAACGCGTCGAATCGGGACCGTCCAATCGGGACGCGTCCTATCGGTCGGCGTCCAAATGGGCATCACTCGTGTGATTGAGTGATTGTGTGATTGTGTGATTGTGTGATTGTGTGATTGTGTGATTGTGTGATTATGTGATTGTGTGATTGTGTGATTGTGTGATTGTGTGATTGTGTGATTGTGTGATTGTGTGATTGTGAAATTGTGTGATTGTGTGAGTGTGTGATTGTGTGATTGTGTGATTGAGTGATTGTGTGATTGTGTGCTTGTGTGATTCTATATTTGTGTGATTGCGTGATTGTATACTTGTGTGATTGTGTGATTGTGTGATTGTGCGATTGTGTGATTGTGTGATTGTGTGATTGTGTAATTGTGATTGTGTGATTGTGTGATTGTGTGATTGTGTGATTGTGTGATTGTGTGGTTGTGCGATCGTGATTGTGTGATCGTGATTGTCTGATCGTGATTGTGTGATCGTCATTGTGTGATCGTGATTGTGCGATTGCGTGCTTGTGACTGTGTGATTGTGTGACTGTGTGATTGTGTGATTGTGACTGTGTGATTGTGTGAGTGTGTGATTGTCTGATTGTGCGATTGTGTGATTGTGTGATTGTGGGGCTGTGTGATTGTGTGATTGTGTGATTGTGTGATTGTGTGATTGTGTGATTGTGTGGTTGTGCGATCGTGATTGTGTGATCGTGATTGTCTGATCGTGATTGTGTGGTCGTTATTGTGTGATCGTGATTGTGCGATTGCGTGCTTGTGACTGTGTGATTGTGTGACTGTGTGATTGTGTGATTGTGACTGTGTGATTGTGTGAGTGTGTGATTGTCTGATTGTGCGATTGTGTGATTGTGTGATTGTGTGGTTGTGTGATTGTGTGATTGTGTGATTGTGTGATTGTGTGATTGTGTGATTGTGTGATTGTGTGATTGTGTGATTGTGTGATTGTGTGATTGTGTGATTGTGTGATTGTGTGATTGTGTGATTGTGTGATTGTGTGATTGTGTGATTGTGTGATTGTGACTGTGTGATTGTGTGAGTGTGTGATTGTGTGATTGAGTGATTGTGTGATTGTGTGATTGTGTGATTGTGTGATTGTGTGACTGTGTGATTGTGTGATTGTGTGATTGTGTGATTGTGATTGTGCGATTGTGATTGTGTGATTGTGTGATTGTGTGATTGTGTGATTGTGTGATTGTGTGATTGTGTGATTTTGTGATTGTGTGATTGTGTGATTGTGTGATTGTGTGATTTTGTGATTGTGTGATTGTGTGATTGTGTGATTGTGTGATTGTGTGATTGTGTGATTGTGTGATTGTGTGATTGTGTGATTGTGTGATTGTGTGATTGTGTGATTGTGGGATTGTGTGATTGTGGGATTGTGTGATTGTGGGATTGTGTGATTGTGTGATTGTGATTGTGTGATTGTGATTGTGTGATTGTGATTGTGTGATTGTGATTGTGTGATTGTGATTGTGTGATTGTGATTGTGTGATTGTGATTTTGTGATTGTGATTGTGTGATTGTGATTGTGTGATTGTGCTTGTGTGATTGTGATTGTGTGATTGTGATTGTGTGATTGTGATTGTGTGATTGTGATTGTGTGATTGTGATTGTGTGATTGTGATTGTGTGATTGTGATTGTGTGATTGTGATGGTGTGATTGTGATTGTGTGATTGTGATTGTGTGATTGTGATTGTGTGATTGTGATTGTGTGATTGTGATTGTGTGATTGTGATTGTGTGATTGTGATTGTGTGATTGTGATTGTGTGATTGTGATTGTGTGATTGTGATTGTGTGATTGTGATTGTGTGATTGTGATTGTGTGATTGTGATTGTGTGATTGTGATTGTGTGATTGTGATTGTGTGATTGTGATTGTGTGATTGTGATTGTGTGATTGTGATTGTGTGATTGTGATTGTGTGATTGTGATTGTGTGATTGTGATTGTGTGATTGTGATTGTGTGATTGTGATTGTGTGATTGTGATTGTGTGATTGTGATTGTGTGATTGTGATTGTGTGATTGTGATTGTGTGATTGTGATTGTGTGATTGTGATTGTGTGATTGTGATTGTGTGATTGTGATTGTGTGATTGTGATTGTGTGATTGTGATTGTGTGATTGTGATTGTGTGATTGTGATTGTGTGATTGTGATTGTGTGATTGTGATTGTGTGATTGTGATTGTGTGATTGTGATTGTGTGATTGTGATTGTGTGATTGTGATTGTGTGATTGTGATTGTGTGATTGTGATTGTGTGGTTGTGATTGTGTGGTTGTGATTGTGTGATTGTGATTGTGTGATTGTGATTGTGTGATTGTGATTGTGTGATTGTGTTTGTGTGATTGTGATTGTGTGATTGTGATTGTGTGATTGTGATTGTGTGATTGTGATTGTGTGATTGTGATTGTGTGATTGTGATTGTGTGATTGTGATTGTGTGATTGTGATTGTGTGATTGTGATTGTGTGATTGTGATTGTGTGATTGTGATTGTGTTATTGTGATTGTGTGATTGTGATTGTGTGATTGTGATTGTGTGATTGTGATTGCGTGATTGTGATTGCGTGATTGTGATTGTGTGATTGTGATTGTGTGATTGTGATTGTGTGATTGTGATTGTGTGATTGTGACTGTGTGATTGTGTGAGTGTGTGATTGTGTAATTGAGTGATTGTGTGCTTGTGTGATTGTGTGGTTGTGAGATTGTGTGATTGTGTGATTAGGTGATTGTGTGATTGTGTAATTGTGTGATTGTGTGATTGTGTGATTGTGTGATTGTGTGATTGTGTGATTGTGTGATTGTGTGATTGTGTGATTGTGTGATTGTGTGATTGTGTGATTGTGTGATTGTGTGATTGTGTGATTGTGTGATTGTGTGATTGTGTGATTGTGTGATTGTGTGATTGTGTGATTGTGTGATTGTGTGATTGTGTGATTGTGTGATTGTGTGATTGTGTGATTGTGTGATTGTGTGATTGTGTGATTGTGTGATTGTGTGATTGTGTGATTGTGTGATTGTGTGATTGTGTAATTGTAA
This sequence comes from Megachile rotundata, assembly GCF_050947335.1. Lineage (NCBI taxonomy): Eukaryota > Metazoa > Arthropoda > Insecta > Hymenoptera > Megachilidae > Megachile > Megachile rotundata. The sequence goes on along the minus strand of NW_027473728.1, from coordinate 43,395 downwards.
TTGTGCGATTGTGATTGTGTGATTGTGTGATTGTGCGATTGTGAGGTTGTGTGATTGTGTGCTTGTGTGATTGTGTGATTGTGATTGTGTGATTGTGTGATTGTGTGATTGTGTGATTGTGTGATTGTGTGATTGTGTGATTGTGTGGTTGTGTGACCGTGAGTGTGTGACCGTGATTGTGTGATCGTGATTGTGTGATCGTGTTAGTGTGACCGTGAATGTGTGATTGCGTGATTGCGATTGCGTGATTGCGATTGCGTGATTGTGATTGCGTGATTGTGTGATTGTGTGATTGTGTGATTGTGTGATTGTGTGATTGTGTGATTGTGTGATTGTGTGATTGTGTGGTTGTGTGATCGTGATTGTGCGATTGCGTGCTTGTGACTGTGTGATTGTGTGATTGTGACTGTGTGATTGTGACTGTGTGATTGTGTGAGTGTGTGATTGTCTGATTGTGCGATTGTGTGATTGTGTGATTGTGTGGTTGTGTGATTGTGTGATTGTGTGATTGTGTGATTGTGTGATTGTGTGATTGTGTGATTGTGTGATTGTGTGATTGTGTGATTGTGTGATTGTGTGATTGTGTGATTGTGTGATTGTGTGATTGTGATTGTGTGATTGTGATTGTGTGATTGTGATTGTCTGATTGTGACTGTGTGATTGTGTGAGTGTGTGATTGTGTGATTGAGTGATTGTGTGCTTGTGTGATTGTGTGGTTGTGAGATTGTGTGATTGTGTGATTAGGTGATTGTGTGATTGTGTGATTGTGTGATTGTGTGATTGTGTGATTGTGTGATTGTGTGATTGTGTGATTGTGTGATTGTGTGATTGTGTGATTGTGTGATTGTGTGATTGTGTGATTGTGTGATTGTGTGATTGTGTGATTGTGTGATTGTGTGATTGTGTGATTGTGTGATTGTGTGATTGTGTGATTGTGTGATTGTGTGATTGTGTGATTGTGTGATTGTGTGATTGTGTGATTGTGTGATTGTGTGATTGTGTGATTGTGTGATTGTGTGATTGTGTGATTGTGGGATTGTGTGATTGTGGGATTGTGTGATTGTGGGATTGTGTGATTGTGGGATTGTGTGATTGTGGGATTGTGTGATTGTGGGATTGTGTGATTGTGGGATTGTGTGATTGTGGGATTGTGTGATTGTGGGATTGTGTGATTGTGTGATTGTGATTGTGTGATTGTGATTGTGTGATTGTGATTGTGTGATTGTGATTGTGTGATTGTGATTGTGTGATTGTGATTGTGTGATTGTGATTGTGTGATTGTGATTGTGTGATTGTGATTGTGTGATTGTGATTGTGTGATTGTGATTGTGTGATTGTGATTGTGTGATTGTGATTGTGTGATTGTGATTGTGTGATTGTGATTGTGTGATTGTGATTGTGTGATTGTGATTGTGTGATTGTGATTGTGTGATTGTGATTGTGTGATTGTGATTGTGTGATTGTGATTGTGTGATTGTGATTGTGTGATTGTGATTGTGTGATTGTGATTGTGTGATTGTGATTGTGTGATTGTGATTGTGTGATTGTGATTGTGTGATTGTGATTGTGTGATTGTGATTGTGTGATTGTGATTGTGTGATTGTGATTGTGTGATTGTGATTGTGTGATTGTGATTGTGTGATTGTGATTGTGTGATTGTGATTGTGTGATTGTGATTGTGTGATTGTGATTGTGTGATTGTGATTGTGTGATTGTGATTGTGTGATTGTGATTGTGTGATTGTGATTGTGTGATTGTGATTGTGTGATTGTGATTGTGTGATTGTGATTGTGTGATTGTGATTGTGTGATTGTGATTGTGTGATTGTGATTGTGTGATTGTGATTGTGTGATTGTGATTGTGTGATTGTGATTGTGTGATTGTGATTGTGTGATTGTGATTGTGTGATTGTGATTGTGTGATTGTGATTGTGTGATTGTGATTGTGTGATTGTGATTGTGTGATTGTGATTGTGTGATTGTGATTGTGTGATTGTGATTGTGTGATTGTGATTGTGTGATTGTGATTGTGTGATTGTGATTGTGTGATTGTGATTGTGTGATTGTGATTGTGTGATTGTGATTGTGTGATTGTGATTGTGTGATTGTGATTGTGTGATTGTGATTGTGTGATTGTGATTGTGTGATTGTGATTGTGTGATTGTGATTGTGTGATTGTGATTGTGTGATTGTGATTGTGTGATTGTGATTGTGTGATTGTGATTGTGTGATTGTGATTGTGCGATTGTGATTGTGCGATTGTGATTGTGCGATTGTGATTGTGCGATTGTGATTGTGCGATTGTGATTGTGCGATTGTGATTGTGCGATTGTGATTGTGCGATTGTGATTGTGCGATTGTGATTGTGCGATTGTGATTGTGCGATTGTGATTGTGCGATTGTGATTGTGCGATTGTGATTGTGCGATTGTGATTGTGCGATTGTGATTGTGCGATTGTGATTGTGCGATTGTGATTGTGTGATTGTGATTGTGTGATTGTGGCTGTGTGATTGTGTGATTGTGTGATTGTGTGATTTTGTGATTTTGTGATTGAGTGATTGTGTGATTGTGTGATTGTGTGAATTTGTGATTGTGTGACCGTGATTGTGTGATTGATGATTGTGTGATTGTGTGGTTGTGTGATTGTGTGATTGTTTGATTGTGTGATTGTGTGATTGTGTGATTGTGTGATTGTGATTGTGTGATTGTGATTGTGTGATTGTGTGATTGTGTGATTGTGTGATTGTGTGACTGAGTGATTGTGTGACTGTGTGACTGTGTGACTGTGTGATTGAGGAACTGTGTGATTGTGTGACCATGATTGTGTGACCGTGATTGTGTGACCGATTGTGTGACCGTGATAGTGTGACCGTGAATGTGTGAATGCGTGATTGTGATTGCGTGATTGTGATTGCGTGGTTGTGATTCCGTGATTGTGTGATTGTGTGATCGTGTGATTGTGTGATTGTGTGATTGTGTGGTTGTGTGGTTGTGTGACCGTGATTGTGTGACCGTGACTGTGTGATCGTGATTGTGTGATCGTGATTGTGTGATCGTGATTGTGATTGTGTGATTGTGTGATTGTGTGATTGTGTGATTGCGTGATTGTGTGATTGTGTGATTGTGTGATTGTGTGATTGTGTGGTTGTGTGATTGTGTGATTGTGTGCGTGTGTGATTGTGTAATTGAGTGATTGTGTGCATGTGTGATTGTGTGATTAGGTGATTGTGTGATTGTGTGATTGTGTGATTGTGTGATCGTGTGATTGTGTGATTGTGTGGTTGTGTGATTGTGTGATTGTGTGGTTGCGTGATTGTGTGATGGTGTGATTGTGTGATTGTGTGATTGTGTATTTGTGTGATTGTGTGATTGTGTGATTGTGTGATTGTGTGATTGTGTGATTGTGTGATTGTGTGATTGTGTGATTGTGTGATTGTGTGATTGTGTGATTGTGTGATTGTGTGGTTGTGTGACCGTGATTGTGTGACCGTGATTGTGTGATCGTGATTGTGTGATCGTGATTGTGTGATCGTGATTGTGATTGTGTGATTGTGTGATTGTGTGATTGTGTGATTGTGTGATTGTGTGATTGTGTGATTGCGTGATTGTGTGATTGTGTGATTGTGTGATTGTGTGATGGTGTGATTGTGTGATTGTGTGAATGTGTGATTGCGTGATCGTGTGATTGTGTGATCGTGTGACCGTGTGATCGTGTGATTGTGTGATTGTGTGATTTTGCGATTGTGTGATTGTGTGATTGTGTGATTGTGTGAGTGTGTGATTGTGTGATTGAGTGATTGTGTGCTTGTGTGATTGTGTGGTTGTGGGATTGTGTGATTAGGCGATTGTGTGATTGTGTGATTGTGTGACTGTGTGATTGTGTGATTGTGTGATTGTGTGATTGTGTAATTGTGATTGTGCGATTGTGATTGTGTGATTGTGTGATTGTGTGATTGTGTGATTGTGTGATTGTGTGATTGTGTGATTGTGTGATTGTGTGATTGTGTGATTTTGTGATTGTGTGATTGTGTGATTGTGTAATTGTGATTGTGCGATTGTGATTGTGTGATTGTGTGATTGTGTGATTGTGTGATTGTGAGATTGTGTGTTTGTGTGCTTGTGTGATTGTGTGATTGTGATTGTGTGATTGTGATTGTGTGATTGTGATTGTGTGATTGTGATTGTGTGATTGTGGTTGTGTGATTGTGATTGTGTGATTGTGATTGTGTGATTGTGATTGTGTGATTGTGATTGTGTGATTGTGACTGAGTGATTGTGTGAGTGTGTGATTGTGTGATTGAGTGATTGTGTGCTTGTGTGATTGTGTGGTTGCGAGATTGTGTGATTGTGTGATTAGGTGATTGTGTGATTGTGTGATTGTGTGATTGTGTGATTGTGTGATTGTGTGATTGTGTGATTGTGTGATTGTGTGATTGTGTGATTGTGTGATTGTGTGATTGTGTGATTGTGTGATTGTGTGATTGTGTGATTGTGTGACTGAGTGATTGTGTGACTGTGTGACTGTGTGACTGTGTGATTGAGGAACTGTGTGATTGTGTGACCATGATTGTGTGACCGTGATTGTGTGACCGATTGTGTGACCGTGATAGTGTGACCGTGAATGTGTGAATGCGTGATTGTGATTGCGTGATTGTGATTCCGTGATTGTGTGATTGTGTGATCGTGTGAATGTGTGATTGTGTGATTGTGTGGTTGTGTGACCGTGATTGTGTGACCGTGATTGTGTGATCGTGATTGTGTGATCGTGATTGTGTGATCGTGATTGTGATTGTGTGATTGTGTGATTGTGTGATTGTGTGATTGTGTGATTGCGTGATTGTGTGATTGTGTGATTGTGTGATTGTGTGATTGTGTGATTGTGTGATTGTGTGATTGTGTGATTGTGTGGTTGTGTGATTGTGTGCGTGTGTGATTGTGTAATTGAGTGATTGTGTGCATGTGTGATTGTGTGATTAGGTGATTGTGTGATTGTGTGATTGTGTGATTGTGTGATCGTGTGATTGTGTGATTGTGTGGTTGTGTGACCGTGATTGTGTGACCGTGATTGTGTGACCGTGATTGTGTGACCGTGATTGTGTGACCGTGATAGTGTGACCGTGAACGTGTGACTGCGTGATTCTGATTGCGTGATTGTGATTGCGTGATTGTGTGATTGTGTGATTGTGTGATTGTGTGATGGAGTGATTGTGTGATTGTGTGAATGTGTGATTGTGTGATTGTGTGATTGTGTGGTTGTGTGATTGTGTGATTGTGTGGTTGCATGATTGTGTGATGGTGTGATTGTGTGATTGTGTGATTGGGTGATTGTGTGATCGTGTGATTGTGTGATCGTGTGATCGTGTGATCGTGTGATTGTGTGATTGTGTGATTTTGCGATTGTGTGATTGTGTGATTGTGTGATTGTGTGAGTGTGTGATTGTGTGATTGAGTGATTGTGTGCTTGTGTGATTGTGTGGTTGTGGGATTGTGTGATTAGGCGATTGTGTGATTGTGTGATTGTGTGATTGTGTGATTGTGTGACTGTGTGATTGTGTGATTGTGTGATTGTGTGATAGTGTAATTGTGATTGTGCGATTGTGATTGTGTGATTGTGTGATTGTGTGATTGTGTGATTGTGTGATTGTGTGATTGTGTGATTGTGTGATTGTGTGCTTGTGTGATTGTGTGATTGTTATTGTGTGATTGTGATTATGTGATTGTGATTGTGTGATTGTGGTTGTGTGATTGTGATTGTGTGATTGTGATTGTGTGATTGTGATTGTGTGATTGTGACTGTGTGATTGTGTGAGTGTGTGATTGTGTGATTGAGTGATTGTGTGCTTGTGTGATTGTGTGGTTGTGAGATTGTGTGATTGTGTGATTAGGTGATTGTGTGATTGTGTGATTGTGTGATTGTGTGATTGTGTGATTGTGTGATTGTGTGATAGTGTAATTGTGTGATTGTGTGATTGTGTGATTGTGTGATTGTGAGATTCTGTGTTTTTGTGCTTGTGTGATTGTGTGATTGTGTGATTGGCGGTGTCCCACTTGGACGCCGACCGATTGGACGCGTCCCGATTGGACGGTCCCGATTCGACGCGTTCCAATTCGAAGCGGTACCGATTGGACGCGTCCCAATTCGAAGCTGCTAAATTTGGTTAGGTTATGTCCTATAAGCTCTGCTTAGAATTGCAACGCGTCCAATCGGCACCGCTTCGAATTGGAACGCGTCGAATCGGGACCGTCCAATCGGGACGCGTCCAATCGGTCGGCGTCCAAATGGGCATCACTCGTGTGATTGAGTGATTGTGTGATTGTGTGATTGTGTGATTGTGCGATTGTGTGATTGTGTGACTGTGTGATTGTGTGATTGTGTGATTGTGTGATTGTGTGATTGTGTGATTGTGTGATTGTGAGGTTGTGTGACCGTGATTGTGTGACCGTGATTGTGTGATCGTGATTGTGTGATCGTGGTAGTGTGACCGTGAATGTGTGATTGCGTGATTGTGATTGCGTGATTGCGATTGCGTGATTGTGATTGCGTGATTGTGTGATTGTGTGATTGTGTGATTGTGTGATTGTGTGATTGTGTGATTGTGTGATTGTGTGATTGTGTGATTGTGTGATTGTGTGATTGTGTGAATGTGTGATTGTGTGACCGTGATTGTGTGATTGTGTGATTGTGTGATTGTGTGATTGTGTGATTGTGTGAGTGTGTGTTTGTGTGAGTGTGTGATTGTGTAATTGAGTGATTGTGTGCATGTGTGATTGTGTGATTAGGTGATTGTGTGATTGTGTGATTGTGTGATTGTGTGATCGTGTGATTGTGTGATTGTGTGGTTGTGTGACCGTGATTGTGTGACCGTGATTGTGTGACCGTGATTGTGTGACCGTGATTGTGTGACCGTGATAGTGTGACCGTGAATGTGTGACTGCGTGATTCTGATTGCGTGATTGTGATTGTGTGATTGTGTGATTGTGTGATTGTGTGATTGTGTGGTTGTGTGACCATGATTGTGTGACCGTGATTGTGTGATCGTGATTGTGTGATCGTGGTAGTGTGACCGTGAATGTGTGATTGCGTGATTGTGATTGCGTGATTGCGATTGCATGATTGTGATTGCGTGATTGTGTGATTGTGTGATTGTGTGATTGTGTGATTGTGTGATTGTGTGATTGTGTGATTGTGTGATTGTGTGATTGTGTGATTGTGTGATTGTGTGATTGCGTGATTGTGTGATTGTGTGAATGTGTGATTGTGTGACCGTGATTGTGTGATTGTGTGATTGTGTGATTGTGTGAGTGTGTGATTTTGTAATTGAGTGATTGTGTGCATGTGTGATTGTGTGATTAGGTGATTGTGTGATTGTGTGATTGTGTGATTGTGTGATCGTGTGATTGTGTGATTGTGTGGTTGTGTGACCGTGATTGTGTGACCGTGATTGTGTGACCGTGATAGTGTGACCGTGAATGTGTGACTGCGTGATTGTGTGATTGTGTGATTGTGTGATTGTGTGATGGAGTGATTGTGTGATTGTGTGAATGTGTGATTGTGTGATTGTGTGATTGTGTGGTTGTGTGATTGTGTGATTTTGCGATTGTGTGATTTTGTGATTGTGTGATTGTGTGATTGTGTGATTGTGTGATTGAGTGATTGTGTGATGGTGTGATTGTGTGATTGTGTGATTGTGTGATTGTGTGATTGTGTGATTGTGTGATTGCGTGATTGTGTGGTTGTGGGATTGTGTGATTAGGCGATTGTGTGATTGTGTGATTGTGTGATTGTGTGATTGTGTGACTGTGTGATTGTGTGATTGTGTGATTGTGTGATTGTGTGATTGTGTGATTGTGTGATTGTGTGATTGTGTGATTGTGAAGTTGTGTGATTGTGTGATTGAGTGATTGTGTGCTTGTGTGATTGTGTGGTTGTGGGATTGTGTGATTAGGCGATTGTGTGATTGTGTGATTGTGTGATTGTGTGATTGTGTGATTGTGTGACTGTGTGATTGTGTGATTGTGTGATTGTGTGATTGTGTGATTGTGTGATTGTGTGATTGTGTGATTGTGTGATTGTGTGATTGTGTGATTGTGTGATTGTGATTGTGTGATTGTGTGATTGTGTGATTGTGTGATTGTGTGATTGTGTGATTGTGTGATTGTGTGGTTGTGTGACCGTGATTCTGTGACCGTGAATGTGTGATTGCGTGATTGTGATTGCGTGATTGCGATTGCGTGATTGTGATTGCGTGATTGTGTGATTGTGTGATTGTGCGATTGTGTGATTGTGTGATGGTGTGATTAGGTGATTGTGTGATTGTGTGATTGTGTGATTGTGTGATTGTGTGATTGTGTGATTGTGTGATTGTGTGATTGTGTGATTGTGATTGTCTGATTGTGATTGTGTGATTGTGATTGTCTGATTGTGACTGTGTGATTGTGTGAGTGTGTGATTGTGTGATTGAGTGATTGTGTGCTTGTGTGATTGTGTGGTTGTGAGATTGTGTGATTGTGTGATTAGGTGATTGTGTGATTGTGTGATTGTGTGATTGTGTGATTGTGTGATTGTGTGATTGTGTGATTGTGTGGTTGTGTGATTGTGTGATTGTGTGATTGTGTGATTGTGTGATTTTGTGATTGTGTGATTGTGTGATTGTGTGATTGTGTGATTGTGTGATTGTGATTGTGCGATTGTGATTGTGTGATTGTGTGATTGTGTGATTGTGTGATTGTGTGATTGTGTGATTGTGTGATTGTGAGATTGTGTGTTTGTGTGCTTGTGTGATTGTGTGATTGTGATTGTGTGATTGTGATTGTGTGATTGTGATTGTGTGATTGTGATTGTGTGATTGTGGTTGTGTGATTGTGATTGCGTGATTGTGATTGTGTGATTGTGATTGTGTGATTGTGATTGTGTGATTGTGGCTGTGTGATTGTGTGAGTGTGTGATTGTGTGATTGAGTGATTGTGTGCTTGTGTGATTGTGTGGTTGTGAGATTGTGTGATTGTGTGATTAGGTGATTGTGTGATTGTGTGATTGTGTGAATGTGTGATTGTGTGATTGTGTGATTGTGTGAATGTGTGATTGTGTGATTGTGTGATTGTGTGATAGTGTAATTGTGATTGTGCGATTGTGATTGTGTGATTGTGTGATTGTGTGATTGTGTGATTGTGTGATTGTGAGATTGTGTGTTTGCGTGCTTGTGTGATTGTGTGATTGTGTGATTGGCGGTGTCCCACTTGGACGCCGACCGATTGGACCCGTCCCGATTGGACGGTCCCGATTCGACGCGTTCCAATTCGAAGCGGTACCGATTGGACGCGTCCCAATTCGAAGCTGCTAAATTTGGTTAGGTTATGTCCTATAAGCTCTGCTTAGAATTGCAACGCGTCCAATCGGCACCGCTTCGAATTGGAACGCGTCGAATCGGGACCGTCCAATCGGGACGCGTCCTGTCGGTCGGCGTCCAAATGGGCATCACTCGTGTGATTGAGTGATTGTGTGATTGTGTGATTGTGTGATTGTGTGATTGTGTGATTGTGTGATTATGTGATTGTGTGATTGTGTGATTGTGTGATTGTGTGATTGTGTGATTGTGTGGTTATGTGACCGTGATTGTGTGACCGTGATTGTGTGATCGTGATTGTGTGATCGTGGTAGTGTGACCGTGAATGTGTGACTGCGTGATTCTGATTGCGTGATTGTGATTGCGTGATTGTGTGATTGTGTGATTGTGTGATTGTGTGATGGAGTGATTGTGTGATTGTGTGAATGTGTGATTGTGTGATCGTGTGATGGTGTGATCGTGTGATCGTGTGATCGTGTGATTGTGTGATTGTGTGATTGTGTGATTGTGTGATTGTGTGATTGTGTGATTGTGTGATTGTGTGATTGTGTGATTGTGTGATTGTGTGATTGTGTGATTGTGTGATTGTGTGATTGTGTGATTGTGTGATTGTGTGATTGTGTGATTGTGTGATTGTGTGATTGTGTGATTGTGTGATTGTGTAATTGTAATTGTGCGATTGTGATTGTGTGATTGTGTGATTGTGCGATTGTGAGGTTGTGTGATTGTGTGATTGTGATTGTGTGATTGTGTGATTGTGTGATTGTGTGATTGTGTGATTGTGTGATTGTGTGGGTGTGTGACCGTGAGTGTGTGACCGTGATTGTGTGATCGTGATTGTGGGTCCGTGATTGAGTGACCGTGATTGACTGACCTTGATTGAGTGACCGTGATTGTGTGACCGTGATGGTGTGACCGTGATAGTGTGACCGTGAATCTGTGAATGCGTGATTGTGGTTGCGTGATTGTGATTCCGTGATTGTGTGATTGTGTGATCGTGTGATCGTGTGATCGTGTGATTGTGTGATCGTGTGATCGTGTGATTGTGTGATTGTGTGATTGTGATTGTGTGATTGTGATTGTGTGATTGTGATTGTGTGATTGTGACTGTGTGATTGTGTGAGTGTGTGATTGTGTGATTGTGTGATTGTGTGATTGTGTAGTTGTGTGATTGTGTGATTGAGTGATTGTGTGCTTGTGTGATTGTATGATTCCGTGATTGTGTGATTGTGTGATTGTGTGATTGTGTAATTGTGATTGTGTGATTGTGTGATTGTGTGATTGTGTGATTGAGTGATTGTGTGATTGTGTGATTGTGTGATTGTGTGGTTGTGTGACGGTGACTGTGTGACCGTGATTGTGTGATCGTGATTGTGTGATCGTGTTAGTGTGACCGTGAATGTGTGATTGCGTGACTGTGATTGCGTGATTGCGATTGTGTGATTGTGATTGCGTGATTGTGTGATTGTGTGATTGTGTGATGGTGTGATTAGGTGATTGTGTGATTGTGTGATTGTGTGATTGTGTGATGGAGTGATTGTGTGATTGTGTGAATGTGTGATTGTGTGAGTGTGTGATTGTGTGATTGTGTGATTGAGTGATCGTGTGATTGTGTGATTGTGTGATTGTGCGATTGTGGGATTGTGTGATTGTGTGATTGTGATTGTGTGATTGTGATTGTGTGATTGTGGTTGTGTGATTGTGATTGTGTGATTGTGATTGTGTGATTGTGATTGTGTGATTGTGATTGTGTGATTGTGATTGTGTGATTGTGATTGTGTGATTGTGATTGTGTGATTGTGATTGTGTGATTGTGATTGTGTGATTGTGATTGTGTGATTGTGATTGTGTGATTGTGATTGTGTGATTGTGATTGTGTGATTGTGATTGTGTGATTGCGATTGTGTGATTGTGATTGTGTGATTGGGATTGTGTGATTGTGATTGTGTGATTGTGATTGTGTGATTGTGATTGTGTGATTGTGATTGCGTGATTGTGATTGTGTGGTTGTGATTGTGTGATTGTGATTGTGTGATTGTGATTGTGTGATTGTGTTTGTGTGATTGTGATTGTGTGATTGTGATTGTGTGATTGTGATTGTGTGATTGTGATTGTGTGATTGTGATTGTGTGATTGTGATTGTGTGATTGTGACTGTGTGATTGTGTGAGTGTGTGATTGTGTAATTGAGTGATTGTGTGCTTGTGTGATTGTGTGGTTGTGAGATTGTGTGATTGTGTGATTAGGTGATTGTGTGATTGTGTGATTGTGTGATTGTGTGATTGTGTGATTGTGTGATTGTGTGATTGTGTGATTGTGTGATTGTGTGATTGTGTGATTGTGTGATTGTGTGATTGTGTGATTGTGTGATTGTGTGATTGTGTGATTGTGTAATTGTAATTGTGCGATTGTGATTGTGTGATTGTGTGATTGTGCGATTGTGAGGTTGTGTGATTGTGTGCTTGTGTGATTGTGTGATTGTGATTGTGTGATTGTGTGATTGTGTGATTGTGTGATTGTGTGATTGTGTGATTGTGTGGGTGTGTGACCGTGAGTGTGTGACCGTGATTGTGTGATCGTGATTGTGGGTCCGTGATTGAGTGACCGTGATTGACTGACCTTGATTGAGTGACCGTGATTGTGTGACCGTGATGGTGTGACCGTGATAGTGTGACCGTGAATCTGTGAATGCGTGATTGTGGTTGCGTGATTGTGATTCCGTGATTGTGTGATTGTGTGATCGTGTGATCGTGTGATCGTGTGATTGTGTGATCGTGTGATCGTGTGATTGTGTGATTGTGTGATTGTGATTGTGTGATTGTGATTGTGTGATTGTGATTGTGTGATTGTGATTGTGTGATTGTGACTGTGTGATTGTGTGAGTGTGTGATTGTGTGATTGTGTGATTGTGTAGTTGTGTGATTGTGTGATTGAGTGATTGTGTGCTTGTGTGATTGTATGATTCCGTGATTGTGTGATTGTGTGATTGTGTGATTGTGTAATTGTGATTGTGTGATTGTGTGATTGTGTGATTGTGTGATTGAGTGATTGTGTGATTGTGTGATTGTGTGATTGTGTGGTTGTGTGACGGTGACTGTGTGACCGTGATTGTGTGATCGTGATTGTGTGATCGTGTTAGTGTGACCGTGAATGTGTGATTGCGTGACTGTGATTGCGTGATTGCGATTGTGTGATTGTGATTGCGTGATTGTGTGATTGTGTGATTGTGTGATGGTGTGATTAGGTGATTGTGTGATTGTGTGATTGTGTGATTGTGTGATTGTGTGATTGTGTGATTGTGAAATTGTGTGATTGTGTGAGTGTGTGATTGTGTGATTGTGTGATTGAGTGATTGTGTGATTGTGTGCTTGTGTGATTCTATATTTGTGTGATTGCGTGATTGTATACTAGTGTGATTGTGTGATTGTGTGATTGTGCGATTGTGTGATTGTGTGATTGTGTAATTGTGATTGTGTGATTGTGTGATTGTGTGATTGTGTGGTTGTGCGATCGTGATTGTGTGATCGTGATTGTCTGATCGTGATTGTGTGATCGTCATTGTGTGATCGTGATTGTGCGATTGCGTGCTTGTGACTGTGTGATTGTGTGACTGTGTGATTGTGTGATTGTGACTGTGTGATTGTGTGAGTGTGTGATTGTCTGATTGTGCGATTGTGTGATTGTGTGATTGTGGGGCTGTGTGATTGTGTGATTGTGTGATTGTGTGATTGTGTGATTGTGTGATTGTGTGGTTGTGCGATCGTGATTGTGTGATCGTGATTGTCTGATCGTGATTGTGTGGTCGTGATTGTGTGATCGTGATTGTGCGATTGCGTGCTTGTGACTGTGTGATTGTGTGACTGTGTGATTGTGTGATTTTGACTGTGTGATTGTGACTGTGTGATTGTGACTGTGTGATTGTGTGAGTGTGTGATTGTCTGATTGTGCGATTGTGTGATTGTGTGATTGTGTGGTTGTGTGATTGTGTGATTGTGTGATTGTGTGATTGTGTGATTGTGTGATTGTGTGATTGTGTGATTGTGTGATTGTGTGATTGTGTGATTGTGTGATTGTGTGATTGTGTGATTGTGTAATTGTGATTGTGCGATTGTGATTGTGTGATTGTGATTGTGTGATTGTGGTTGTGTGATTGTGATTGTGTGACTGTGATTGTGTGAGTGTGTGATTGTGTGATTTACTGATTGTGTGCTTGTGTGATTGTGTGGTTGTGAGATTGTGTGATGGTGTGATTAGGTGATTGTGTGATTGTGTGATTGTGTGATTGTGTAATTGTGATTGTGCGATTATGATTGTGTGATTGTGTGATTGTGTGATTGTGTGATTGTGTGATTGTGTGATTTGTGAGATTGTGTGTTTGTGTGCTTGTGTGATTGTGATTGTGATTGTGATTGTGATTGTGATTGTGGTTGTGATTGTGATTGTGTGATTGTGACTGTGTGATTGTGTGTGTGTGTGATTGTGTGATTGTGTCAATGTGTGATTGTGTGGTTGTGTGATTGTGTGATTGTGTGATTGTGTGATTGTGTGATTGTGTGATTGTGTGATTGTGTGATTGTGTGATTGTGTGGTTGTGTGACCGTGATTGTGTGACCGTGATTGTGTGATCGTGATTGTGGGTCCGTGATTGAGTGACCGTGATTGACTGACCTTGATTGAGTGACCGTGATTGTGTGACCGTGATGGTGTGACCGTGATAGTGTGACCGTGAATCTGTGAATGCGTGATTGTGGTTGCGTGATTGTGATTCCGTGATTGTGTGATTGTGTGATCGTGTGATCGTGTGATCGTGTGATTGTGTGATCGTGTGATCGTGTGATTGTGTGATTGTGTGATTGTGATTGTGTGATTGTGATTGTGTGATTGTGATTGTGTGATTGTGACTGTGTGATTGTGTGAGTGTGTGATTGTGTGATTGTGTGAATGTGTGATTGTGTAGTTGTGTGATTGTGTGATTGAGTGATTGTGTGCTTGTGTGATTGTATGATTCCGTGATTGTGTGATTGTGTGATTGTGTGATTGTGTAATTGTGATTGTGTGATTGTGTGATTGTGTGATTGTGTGATTGAGTGATTGTGTGATTGTGTGATTGTGTGATTGTGTGGTTGTGTGACCGTGACTGTGTGACCGTGATTGTGTGATCGTGATTGTGTGATCGTGTTAGTGTGACCGTGAATGTGTGATTGCGTGATTGTGATTGCGTGATTGCGATTGTGTGATTGTGATTGCGTGATTGTGTGATTGTGTGATTGTGTGATGGTGTGATTAGGTGATTGTGTGATTGTGTGATTGTGTGATTGTGTGATTGTGTGATTGTGTGATTGTGTGATTGTGAAATTGTGTGATTGTGTGAGTGTGTGATTGTGTGATTGTGTGATTGAGTGATTGTGTGATTGTGTGCTTGTGTGATTCTATATTTGTGTGATTGCGTGATTGTATACTAGTGTGATTGTGTGATTGTGTGATTGTGCGATTGTGTGATTGTGTGATTGTGTGATTGTGTAATTGTGATTGTGTGATTGTGTGATTGTGTGATTGTGTGATTGTGTGATTGTGTGATTGTGTGATTGTGTGGTTGTGCGATCGTGATTGTGTGATCGTGATTGTCTGATCGTGATTGTGTGATCGTCATTGTGTGATCGTGATTGTGCGATTGCGTGCTTGTGACTGTGTGATTGTGTGACTGTGTGATTGTGTGATTGTGACTGTGTGATTGTGTGAGTGTGTGATTGTCTGATTGTGCGATTGTGTGATTGTGTGATTGTGGGGCTGTGTGATTGTGTGATTGTGTGATTGTGTGATTGTGTGATTGTGTGATTGTGTGGTTGTGCGATCGTGATTGTGTGATCGTGATTGTCTGATCGTGATTGTGTGGTCGTGATTGTGTGATCGTGATTGTGCGATTGCGTGCTTGTGACTGTGTGATTGTGTGACTGTGTGATTGTGTGATTGTGACTGTGTGATTGTGACTGTGTGATTGTGACTGTGTGATTGTGACTGTGTGATTGTGTGAGTGTGTGATTGTCTGATTGTGCGATTGTGTGATTGTGTGATTGTGTGGTTGTGTGATTGTGTGATTGTGTGATTGTGTGATTGTGTGATTGTGTGATTGTGTGATTGTGTGATTGCGTGATTGTGACTGTGTGATTGTGTGAGTGTGTGATTGTGTGATTGAGTGATTGTGTGATTGTGTGATTGTGTGATTGTGTGATTGTGTGATTGTGTGATTGTGTGATTGTGTGATTGTGTGATTGTGTAATTGTGATTGTGCGATTGTGATTGTGTGATTGTGATTGTGTGATTGTGGTTGTGTGATTGTGATTGTGTGACTGTGATTGTGTGATTGTGATTGTGTGATTGTGTGATTGTGTGATTGTGTGATTGTGTGATTGTGTGATGGTGTGATTAGGTGATTGTGTGATTGTGTGATGTGTGATTGTGTGATTGTGTGATTGTGTGATTGTGTGATTGTGTGATTGTGTGATTGTGTGATTGTGTGATTGTGTGATTGTGTAATTGTGATTGTGCGATTGTGATTGTGTGATTGTGTGATTGTGGTTGTGTGATTGTGATTGTGTGACTGTGATTGTGTGATTGTGATTGTGTGATTGTGATTGTGTGACCGTGAGTGTGTGACCGTGATTGTGTGATCGTGATTGTGTGATCGTGTTAGTGTGACCGTGAATGTGTGATTGCGTGATTGCGATTGCGTGATTGTGATTGCGTGATTGTGTGATTGTGTGATTGTGTGATTGTGTGATGGTGTGATTAGGTGATTGTGTGATTGTGTGATTGTGTGATTGTGTTATTGTGTGATTGTGTGATTGTGTGATTGTGTGATTGTGTGATTGTGTGATTGTGTGATTGTGTGATTGTGTAATTGTGTGATTGTGTGATTGTGTGATTGTGTAATTGTGATTGTGCGATTGTGATTGTGTGATTGTGATTGTGTGATTGTGGTTGTGTGATTGTGATTGTGTGACTGTGATTGTGTGATTGTGATTGTGTGATTGTGATTGTGTGATTGTGACTGTGTGATTGTGTGAGTGTGTGATTGTGTGATTTAGTGATTGTGTGCTTGTGTGATCTTGTGGTTGTGAGATTGTGTGATGGTGTAATTAGGTGATGGTGTGATTGTGTGATTGTGTGATTGTGCGATTATGATTGTGTGATTGTGTGATTGTGTGATTGTGTGATTTGTGAGATTGTGTGTTTGTGTGCTTGTGTGATTGTGATTGTGATTGTGATTGTGATTGTGTGATTGTGATTGTGTGATTGTGATTGTGTGATTGTGACTGTGTGATTGTGTGTGTGTGTGATTGTGTGATTGTGTCATTGTGTGATTGTGTGGTTGTGTGATTGTGTGATTGTGTGATTGTGTGATTGTGTGATTGTGTGATTGTGTGATTGTGTGGTTGAGTGATTGTGTGATTGTGTGATTGTGTGATTGTGTGATTGTGTGATTGTGTGATTGTGTGATTGTGTGATTGTGTGATTGTGTGATTGTGTGATTGTGTGATTGTGTGATTGTGGGATTGTGTGATTGTGTGGTTGTGTGACCGTGATTGTGTGACCGTGATTGTGTGATCGTGATTGTGGGTCCGTGATTGAGTGACCATGATTGACTGACCTTGATTGAGCGACCGTGATTGTGTGACAGTGATTGTGTGACCGTGATTGTGTGACCGTGGTTGTGTGGCCGTGATTGTGTGACCGTGATGGTGTGACCGTGATAGTGTGACCGTGAATCTGTGAATGCGTGATTGTGGTTGCGTGATTGTGATTCCGTGATTGTGTGATTGTGTGATCGTGTGATCGTGTGATCGTGTGATTGTGTGATCGTGTGATCGTGTGATTGTGTGATTGTGTGATTGTGATTGTGTGATTGTGATTGTGTGATTGTGATTGTGTGATTGTGATTGTGTGATTGTGATTGTGTGATTGTGACTGTGTGATTGTGTGAGTGTGTGATTGTGTGATTGTGTGATTGTGTGATTGTGTAGTTGTGTGATTGTGTGATTGAGTGATTGTGTGCTTGTGTGATTGTATGATTCCGTGATTGTGTGATTGTGTGATTGTGTGATTGTGTAATTGTGATTGTGTGATTGTGATTGTGTGATTGTGTGATTGTGTGATTGTGTGATTGTGTGGTTGTGTGACCGTGACTGTGTGACCGTGATTGTGTGATCGTGATTGTGTGATCGTGTTAGTGTGTGATTGTGTGGTTGTGCGATCGTGATTGTGTGATCGTGATTGTGTGTGATTGTGTGGTTGTGCGATCGTGATTGTGTGATCGTGATTGTGTGATCGTGATTGTGCGATTGCGTGCTTGTGACTGTGTGATTGTGTGACTGTGTGATTGTGTGATTGTGACTGTGTGATTGTGACTGTGTGATTGTGACTGTCTGATTGTGTGAGTGTGTGATTGTCTGATTGTGCGATTGTGTGATTGTGTGATTGTGTGGTTGTGTGATTGTGTGATTGTGTGATAGTGTGATTTTGTGATCGTGTGATTATGTGATTGTGTGATTGTGTGATTGTGTGATTGTGTGAATGTGATTGTGATTGTGTGATTGTGATTGTGTGATTGTGGTTGTGTGATTGTGATTGTGTGATTGTGACTGTGTGATTGTGTGAGTGTGTGATTGTGTGATTGTGTGATTGTGTGATTGTGTGATTGTGTGGTTGTGTGATTGTGTGATTGTGTGATTGTGTGATTGTGTGATTGTGTGATTGTGTGATTGTGTGATTGTGTGATTGTGTGATTGTGTGATTGTGTGATTGTGTGATTGTGACTGTGTGATTGTGTGAGTGTGTGATTGTGTGATTGAGTGATTGTGTGATTGTGTAATTGAGATTGTGCGATTGTGATTGTCTGATTGTGTGATTGTGTAATTGTGAGATTGTGTGATTGTGTGATTGTGTGATTGTGTTATGGTGTAATTGTGATTGTGCGATTGTGATTGTGTGATTGTGATTGTGTGATTGTGATTGTGTGATTGTGATTTTGTGATTGTGATTGTGTGATTGTGACTGTGTGATTGTGTGAGTGTGTGATTGTGTGATTGAGTGATTGTGTGCTTGTGTGATTGTGTGGTTGTGAGATTGTGTGATTGTGTGATCGTGTGATTGTGTGATTGTGTGGTTGTGCGATCGTGATTGTGTGTTCGTGATTGTCTGATCGTGATTGTGTGATAGTGATTGTGTGATCGTGATTGTGCGATTGCGTGCTTGTGACTGTGTGATTGTGTGATTGTGACTGTGTGATTGTGACTGTGTGATTGTGTGAGTGTGTGATTGTCTGATTGTGCGATTGTGTGATTGTGTGATTGTGTGGTTGTGTGATTATGTGATTGTGTGATTGTGTGATTTTGTGATCGTGTGATTATGTGATTGTGTGATTGTGTGATTGTGTGATTGTGTGATTGTGATTGTGATTGTGTGATTGTGATTGTGTGATTGTGGTTGTGTGATTGTGATTGTGTGATTGTGACTGTGTGATTGTGTGAGAGTGTGATTGTGTGATTGTGTGATTGTGTGATTGTGTGATTGTGTGATTGTGTGATTGTGTGATTGTGTGATTGTGTGATTGTGTGATTGTGGGACTGTGTGATTGTGGGATTGTGTGATTGTGTGATTGTGATTGTGTGATTGTGATTGTGTGATTGTGATTGTGTGATTGTGATTGTGTGATTGTGATTGTGTGATTGTGATTGTGTGATTGTGATTGTGTGATTGTGATTGTGTGATTGTGATTGTGTGACTGTGATTGTGTGATTGTGATTGTGTGATTGTGATTGTGTGACTGTGATTGTGTGATTGTGATTGTGTGATTGTGATTGTGTGATTGTGATTGTGTGATTGTGATTGTGTGATTGTGATTGTGTGATTGTGATTGTGTGATTGTGATTGTGTGATTGTGATTGTGTGATTGTGATTGTGTGATTGTGATTGTGTGATTGTGATTGTGTGATTGTGATTGTGTGATTGTGATTGTGTGATTGTGATTGTGTGATTGTGATTGTGTGATTGTGATTGTGTGATTGTGATTGTGTGATTGTGATTGTGTGATTGTGATTGTGTGATTGTGATTGTGTGATTGTGATTGTGTGATTGTGATTGTGTGATTGTGATTGTGTGATTGTGATTGTGTGATTGTGATTGTGTGATTGTGATTGTGTGATTGTGATTGTGTGATTGTGATTGTGTGATTGTGATTGTGTGATTGTGATTGTGTGATTGTGATTGTGTGATTGTGATTGTGTGATTGTGATTGTGTGATTGTGATTGTGTGATTGTGATTGTGTGATTGTGATTGTGGGATTGTGATTGTGTGATTGTGATTGTGTGATTGTGATTGTGTGATTGTGATTGTGTGATTGTGATTGTGTGATTGTGATTGTGTGATTGTGATTGTGTGATTGTGATTGTGTGATTGTGATTGTGTGATTGTGATTGTGTGATTGTGATTGTGTGATTGTGATTGTGTGATTGTGATTGTGTGATTGTGATTGTGTGATTGTGATTGTGTGATTGTGATTGTGTGATTGTGATTGTGTGATTGTGATTGTGTGATTGTGATTGTGTGATTGTGATTGTGTGATTGTGATTGTGTGATTGTGATTGTGTGATTGTGATTGTGTGATTGTGATTGTGTGATTGTGATTGTGTGATTGTGATTGTGTGATTGTGATTGTGTGATTGTGATTGTGTGATTGTGATTGTGTGATTGTGATTGTGTGATTGTGATTGTGTGATTGTGATTGTGTGATTGTGATTGTGTGATTGTGATTGTGTGATTGTGATTGTGTGATTGTGATTGTGTGATTGTGATTGTGTGATTGTGATTGTGTGATTGTGATTGTGTGATTGTGATTGTGTGATTGTGATTGTGTGATTGTGATTGTGTGATTGTGATTGTGTGATTGTGATTGTGTGATTGTGATTGTGTGATTGTGATTGTGTGATTGTGATTGTGTGATTGTGATTGTGTGATTGTGATTGTGTGATTGTGATTGTGTGATTGTGATTGTGTGATTGTGATTGTGTGATTGTGATTGTGTGATTGTGATTGTGTGATTGTGATTGTGTGATTGTGATTGTGTGATTGTGATTGTGTGATTGTTATTGTGCGATTGTGATTGTGCGATTGTGATTGTGCGATTGTGATTGTGCGATTGTGATTGTGTGATTGTGATTGTGTGATTGTGATTGTGTGGTTGTGATTGTGTGGTTTTGATTGTGTGATTGTGATTGTGTGATTGTGATTGTGTGATTGTGATTGTGTGATTGTGTTTGTGTGATTGTGATTGTGTGATTGTGATTGTGTGATTGTGATTGTGTGATTGTGTGATTGTGTGATTGTGTGATTGTGTGATTGTGTGATTGTGTGATTGTGTGATTGTGTGATTGTGTGACTGTGTGATTGTGTGATTGTGTGATTGTGTAATTGTAATTGTGCGATTGTGATTGTGTGATTGTGTGATTGTGCGATTGTGAGGTTGTGTGATTGTGTGCTTGTGTGATTGTGTGATTGTGATTGTGTGATTGTGTGATTGTGTGATTGTGTGATTGTGTGATTGTGTGATTGTGTGATTGTGTGATTGTGTGATTGTGTGATTGTGTGGTTGTGTGACCGTGAGTGTGTGACCGTGATTGTGTGATCGTGATTGTGTGATCGTGTTAGTGTGACCGTGAATGTGTGATTGCGTGATTGCGATTGCGTGATTGCGATTGCGTGATTGTGATTGTGTGAGTGTGTGATTGTGTGATTGTGTGATTGTGTGATTGTGTGATTGTGTGGTTGTGTGATTGTGTGATTGTGTGATTGTGTGATTGTGTGATTGTGTGATTGTGTGATTGTGTGATTGTGTGATTGTGTGATTGTGACTGTGTGATTGTGTGAGTGTGTGATTGTGTGATTGAGTGATTGTGTGATTGTGTAATTGAGATTGTGCGATTGTGATTGTGTGATTGTGTGATTGTGTAATTGTGAGATTGTGTGATTGTGTGATTGTGTGATTGTGTTATGGTGTAATTGTGATTGTGCGATTGTGATTGTGTGATTGTGATTGTGTGATTGTGATTGTGTGATTGTGATTTTGTGATTGTGATTGTGTGATTGTGACTGTGTGATTGTGTGAGTGTGTGATTGTGTGATTGAGTGATTGTGTGCTTGTGTGATTGTGTGGTTGTGAGATTGTGTGATTGTGTGATCGTGTGATTGTGTGATTGTGTGGTTGTGCGATCGTGATTGTGTGTTCGTGATTGTCTGATCGTGATTGTGTGATAGTGATTGTGTGATCGTGATTGTGCGATTGCGTGCTTGTGACTGTGTGATTGTGTGATTGTGACTGTGTGATTGTGACTGTGTGATTGTGTGAGTGTGTGATTGTCTGATTGTGCGATTGTGTGATTGTGTGATTGTGTGGTTGTGTGATTATGTGATTGTGTGATTGTGTGATTTTGTGATCGTGTGATTATGTGATTGTGTGATTGTGTGATTGTGTGATTGTGTGATTGTGATTGTGATTGTGTGATTGTGATTGTGTGATTGTGATTGTGTGATTGTGGTTGTGTGATTGTGATTGTGTGATTGTGACTGTGTGATTGTGTGAGAGTGTGATTGTGTGATTGTGTGATTGTGTGATTGTGTGATTGTGTGATTGTGTGATTGTGTGATTGTGTGATTGTGTGATTGTGTGATTGTGTGATTGTGTGATTGTGGGACTGTGTGATTGTGGGATTGTGTGATTGTGTGATTGTGATTGTGTGATTGTGATTGTGTGATTGTGATTGTGTGATTGTGATTGTGTGATTGTGATTGTGTGATTGTGATTGTGTGATTGTGATTGTGTGATTGTGACTGTGTGATTGTGTGAGTGTGTGATTGTGTGATTGTGTGATTGTGTAGTTGTGTGATTGTGTGATTGAGTGATTGTGTGCTTGTGTGATTGTATGATTCCGTGATTGTGTGATTGTGTGATTGTGTGATTGTGTAATTGTGATTGTGTGATTGTGTGATTGTGTGATTGTGTGATTGAGTGATTGTGTGATTGTGTGATTGTGTGATTGTGTGGTTGTGTGACGGTGACTGTGTGACCGTGATTGTGTGATCGTGATTGTGTGATCGTGTTAGTGTGACCGTGAATGTGTGATTGCGTGACTGTGATTGCGTGATTGCGATTGTGTGATTGTGATTGCGTGATTGTGTGATTGTGTGATTGTGTGATGGTGTGATTAGGTGATTGTGTGATTGTGTGATTGTGTGATTGTGTGATTGTGTGATTGTGTGATTGTGAAATTGTGTGATTGTGTGAGTGTGTGATTGTGTGATTGTGTGATTGAGTGATTGTGTGATTGTGTGCTTGTGTGATTCTATATTTGTGTGATTGCGTGATTGTATACTAGTGTGATTGTGTGATTGTGTGATTGTGCGATTGTGTGATTGTGTGATTGTGTGATTGTGTAATTGTGATTGTGTGATTGTGTGATTGTGTGATTGTGTGGTTGTGCGATCGTGATTGTGTGATCGTGATTGTCTGATCGTGATTGTGTGATCGTCATTGTGTGATCGTGATTGTGCGATTGCGTGCTTGTGACTGTGTGATTGTGTGACTGTGTGATTGTGTGATTGTGACTGTGTGATTGTGTGAGTGTGTGATTGTCTGATTGTGCGATTGTGTGATTGTGTGATTGTGGGGCTGTGTGATTGTGTGATTGTGTGATTGTGTGATTGTGTGATTGTGTGATTGTGTGGTTGTGCGATCGTGATTGTGTGATCGTGATTGTCTGATCGTGATTGTGTGGTCGTGATTGTGTGATCGTGATTGTGCGATTGCGTGCTTGTGACTGTGTGATTGTGTGACTGTGTGATTGTGTGATTTTGACTGTGTGATTGTGACTGTGTGATTGTGACTGTGTGATTGTGTGAGTGTGTGATTGTCTGATTGTGCGATTGTGTGATTGTGTGATTGTGTGGTTGTGTGATTGTGTGATTGTGTGATTGTGTGATTGTGTGATTGTGTGATTGTGTGATTGTGTGATTGTGTGATTGTGTGATTGTGTGATTGTGTGATTGTGTGATTGTGTGATTGTGTGATTGTGTGATTGTGTGATTGTGTAATTGTGATTGTGCGATTGTGATTGTGTGATTGTGATTGTGTGATTGTGGTTGTGTGATTGTGATTGTGTGACTGTGATTGTGTGAGTGTGTGATTGTGTGATTTACTGATTGTGTGCTTGTGTGATTGTGTGGTTGTGAGATTGTGTGATGGTGTGATTAGGTGATTGTGTGATTGTGTGATTGTGTGATTGTGTAATTGTGATTGTGCGATTATGATTGTGTGATTGTGTGATTGTGTGATTGTGTGATTGTGTGATTGTGTGATTTGTGAGATTGTGTGTTTGTGTGCTTGTGTGATTGTGATTGTGATTGTGATTGTGATTGTGATTGTGGTTGTGATTGTGATTGTGTGATTGTGACTGTGTGATTGTGTGTGTGTGTGATTGTGTGATTGTGTCAATGTGTGATTGTGTGGTTGTGTGATTGTGTGATTGTGTGATTGTGTGATTGTGTGATTGTGTGATTGTGTGATTGTGTGATTGTGTGGTTGTGTGACCGTGATTGTGTGACCGTGATTGTGTGATCGTGATTGTGGGTCCGTGATTGAGTGACCGTGATTGACTGACCTTGATTGAGTGACCGTGATTGTGTGACCGTGATGGTGTGACCGTGATAGTGTGACCGTGAATCTGTGAATGCGTGATTGTGGTTGCGTGATTGTGATTCCGTGATTGTGTGATTGTGTGATCGTGTGATCGTGTGATCGTGTGATTGTGTGATCGTGTGATTGTGTGATTGTGTGATTGTGATTGTGTGATTGTGATTGTGTGATTGTGATTGTGTGATTGTGACTGTGTGATTGTGTGAGTGTGTGATTGTGTGATTGTGTGAATGTGTGATTGTGTAGTTGTGTGATTGTGTGATTGAGTGATTGTGTGCTTGTGTGATTGTATGATTCCGTGATTGTGTGATTGTGTGATTGTGTGATTGTGTAATTGTGATTGTGTGATTGTGTGATTGTGTGATTGTGTGATTGAGTGATTGTGTGATTGTGTGATTGTGTGATTGTGTGGTTGTGTGACCGTGACTGTGTGACCGTGATTGTGTGATCGTGATTGTGTGATCGTGTTAGTGTGACCGTGAATGTGTGATTGCGTGATTGTGATTGCGTGGTTGCGATTGTGTGATTGTGATTGCGTGATTGTGTGATTGTGTGATTGTGTGATGGTGTGATTAGGTGATTGTGTGATTGTGTGATTGTGTGATTGTGTGATTGTGTGATTGTGTGATTGTGTGATTGTGAAATTGTGTGATTGTGTGAGTGTGTGATTGTGTGATTGTGTGATTGAGTGATTGTGTGATTGTGTGCTTGTGTGATTCTATATTTGTGTGATTGCGTGATTGTATACTAGTGTGATTGTGTGATTGTGTGATTGTGCGATTGTGTGATTGTGTGATTGTGTGATTGTGTAATTGTGATTGTGTGATTGTGTGATTGTGTGATTGTGTGATTGTGTGATTGTGTGATTGTGTGATTGTGTGGTTGTGCGATCGTGATTGTGTGATCGTGATTGTCTGATCGTGATTGTGTGATCGTCATTGTGTGATCGTGATTGTGCGATTGCGTGCTTGTGACTGTGTGATTGTGTGACTGTGTGATTGTGTGATTGTGACTGTGTGATTGTGTGAGTGTGTGATTGTCTGATTGTGCGATTGTGTGATTGTGTGATTGTGGGGCTGTGTGATTGTGTGATTGTGTGATTGTGTGATTGTGTGATTGTGTGATTGTGTGGTTGTGCGATCGTGATTGTGTGATCGTGATTGTCTGATCGTGATTGTGTGGTCGTGATTGTGTGATCGTGATTGTGCGATTGCGTGCTTGTGACTGTGTGATTGTGTGACTGTGTGATTGTGTGATTGTGACTGTGTGATTGTGACTGTGTGATTGTGACTGTGTGATTGTGACTGTGTGATTGTGTGAGTGTGTGATTGTCTGATTGTGCGATTGTGTGATTGTGTGATTGTGTGGTTGTGTGATTGTGTGATTGTGTGATTGTGTGATTGTGTGATTGTGTGATTGTGTGATTGTGTGATTGTGTGATTGTGACTGTGTGATTGTGTGAGTGTGTGATTGTGTGATTGAGTGATTGTGTGATTGTGTGATTGTGTGATTGTGTGATTGTGTGATTGTGTGATTGTGTGATTGTGTGATTGTGTGATTGTGTGATTGTGTAATTGTGATTGTGCGATTGTGATTGTGTGATTGTGATTGTGTGATTGTGGTTGTGTGATTGTGATTGTGTGACTGTGATTGTGTGATTGTGATTGTGTGATTGTGTGATTGTGTGATTGTGTGATTGTGTGATTGTGTGATGGTGTGATTAGGTGATTGTGTGATTGTGTGATGTGTGATTGTGTGATTGTGTGATTGTGTGATTGTGTGATTGTGTGATTGTGTGATTGTGTGATTGTGTGATTGTGTGATTGTGTGATTGTGTAATTGTGATTGTGCGATTGTGATTGTGTGATTGTGTGATTGTGGTTGTGTGATTGTGATTGTGTGACTGTGATTGTGTGATTGTGATTGTGTGATTGTGATTGTGTGACCGTGAGTGTGTGACCGTGATTGTGTGATCGTGATTGTGTGATCGTGTTAGTGTGACCGTGAATGTGTGATTGCGTGATTGCGATTGCGTGATTGTGATTGCGTGATTGTGTGATTGTGTGATTGTGTGATTGTGTGATGGTGTGATTAGGTGATTGTGTGATTGTGTGATTGTGTGATTGTGTTATTGTGTGATTGTGTGATTGTGTGATTGTGTGATTGTGTGATTGTGTGATTGTGTGATTGTGTGATTGTGTAATTGTGTGATTGTGTGATTGTGTGATTGTGTAATTGTGATTGTGCGATTGTGATTGTGTGATTGTGATTGTGTGATTGTGGTTGTGTGATTGTGATTGTGTGACTGTGATTGTGTGATTGTGATTGTGTGATTGTGATTGTGTGATTGTGACTGTGTGATTGTGTGAGTGTGTGATTGTGTGATTTAGTGATTGTGTGCTTGTGTGATCTTGTGGTTGTGAGATTGTGTGATGGTGTAATTAGGTGATGGTGTGATTGTGTGATTGTGTGATTGTGCGATTATGATTGTGTGATTGTGTGATTGTGTGATTGTGTGATTGTGTGATTGTGTGATTTGTGAGATTGTGTGTTTGTGTGCTTGTGTGATTGTGATTGTGATTGTGATTGTGATTGTGTGATTGTGATTGTGTGACTGTGATTGTGTGATTGTGACTGTGTGATTGTGTGTGTGTGTGATTGTGTGATTGTGTCATTGTGTGATTGTGTGGTTGTGTGATTGTGTGATTGTGTGATTGTGTGATTGTGTGATTGTGTGATTGTGTGATTGTGTGGTTGAGTGATTGTGTGATTGTGTGATTGTGTGATTGTGTGATTGTGTGATTGTGTGATTGTGTGATTGTGTGATTGTGTGATTGTGTGATTGTGTGATTGTGTGATTGTGGGATTGTGTGATTGTGTGGTTGTGTGACCGTGATTGTGTGACCGTGATTGTGTGATCGTGATTGTGGGTCCGTGATTGAGTGACCATGATTGACTGACCTTGATTGAGCGACCGTGATTGTGTGACAGTGATTGTGTGACCGTGATTGTGTGACCGTGGTTGTGTGGCCGTGATTGTGTGACCGTGATGGTGTGACCGTGATAGTGTGACCGTGAATCTGTGAATGCGTGATTGTGGTTGCGTGATTGTGATTCCGTGATTGTGTGATTGTGTGATCGTGTGATCGTGTGATCGTGTGATTGTGTGATCGTGTGATCGTGTGATTGTGTGATTGTGTGATTGTGATTGTGTGATTGTGATTGTGTGATTGTGATTGTGTGATTGTGATTGTGTGATTGTGATTGTGTGATTGTGACTGTGTGATTGTGTGAGTGTGTGATTGTGTGATTGTGTGATTGTGTGATTGTGTAGTTGTGTGATTGTGTGATTGAGTGATTGTGTGCTTGTGTGATTGTATGATTCCGTGATTGTGTGATTGTGTGATTGTGTGATTGTGTAATTGTGATTGTGTGATTGTGATTGTGTGATTGTGTGATTGTGTGATTGTGTGATTGTGTGGTTGTGTGACCGTGACTGTGTGACCGTGATTGTGTGATCGTGATTGTGTGATCGTGTTAGTGTGTGATTGTGTGGTTGTGCGATCGTGATTGTGTGATCGTGATTGTGTGTGATTGTGTGGTTGTGCGATCGTGATTGTGTGATCGTGATTGTGTGATCGTGATTGTGCGATTGCGTGCTTGTGACTGTGTGATTGTGTGACTGTGTGATTGTGTGATTGTGACTGTGTGATTGTGTGAGTGTGTGATTGTGTGATTGTGTGATTGTGTAGTTGTGTGATTGTGTGATTGAGTGATTGTGTGCTTGTGTGATTGTATGATTCCGTGATTGTGTGATTGTGTGATTGTGTGATTGTGTAATTGTGATTGTGTGATTGTGTGATTGTGTGATTGTGTGATTGAGTGATTGTGTGATTGTGTGATTGTGTGATTGTGTGGTTGTGTGACGGTGACTGTGTGACCGTGATTGTGTGATCGTGATTGTGTGATCGTGTTAGTGTGACCGTGAATGTGTGATTGCGTGACTGTGATTGCGTGATTGCGATTGTGTGATTGTGATTGCGTGATTGTGTGATTGTGTGATTGTGTGATGGTGTGATTAGGTGATTGTGTGATTGTGTGATTGTGTGATTGTGTGATTGTGTGATTGTGTGATTGTGAAATTGTGTGATTGTGTGAGTGTGTGATTGTGTGATTGTGTGATTGAGTGATTGTGTGATTGTGTGCTTGTGTGATTCTATATTTGTGTGATTGCGTGATTGTATACTAGTGTGATTGTGTGATTGTGTGATTGTGCGATTGTGTGATTGTGTGATTGTGTGATTGTGTAATTGTGATTGTGTGATTGTGTGATTGTGTGATTGTGTGGTTGTGCGATCGTGATTGTGTGATCGTGATTGTCTGATCGTGATTGTGTGATCGTCATTGTGTGATCGTGATTGTGCGATTGCGTGCTTGTGACTGTGTGATTGTGTGACTGTGTGATTGTGTGATTGTGACTGTGTGATTGTGTGAGTGTGTGATTGTCTGATTGTGCGATTGTGTGATTGTGTGATTGTGGGGCTGTGTGATTGTGTGATTGTGTGATTGTGTGATTGTGTGATTGTGTGATTGTGTGGTTGTGCGATCGTGATTGTGTGATCGTGATTGTCTGATCGTGATTGTGTGGTCGTGATTGTGTGATCGTGATTGTGCGATTGCGTGCTTGTGACTGTGTGATTGTGTGACTGTGTGATTGTGTGATTTTGACTGTGTGATTGTGACTGTGTGATTGTGACTGTGTGATTGTGTGAGTGTGTGATTGTCTGATTGTGCGATTGTGTGATTGTGTGATTGTGTGGTTGTGTGATTGTGTGATTGTGTGATTGTGTGATTGTGTGATTGTGTGATTGTGTGATTGTGTGATTGTGTGATTGTGTGATTGTGTGATTGTGTGATTGTGTGATTGTGTGATTGTGTGATTGTGTGATTGTGTAATTGTGATTGTGCGATTGTGATTGTGTGATTGTGATTGTGTGATTGTGGTTGTGTGATTGTGATTGTGTGACTGTGATTGTGTGAGTGTGTGATTGTGTGATTTACTGATTGTGTGCTTGTGTGATTGTGTGGTTGTGAGATTGTGTGATGGTGTGATTAGGTGATTGTGTGATTGTGTGATTGTGTGATTGTGTAATTGTGATTGTGCGATTATGATTGTGTGATTGTGTGATTGTGTGATTGTGTGATTGTGTGATTGTGTGATTTGTGAGATTGTGTGTTTGTGTGCTTGTGTGATTGTGATTGTGATTGTGATTGTGATTGTGATTGTGGTTGTGATTGTGATTGTGTGATTGTGACTGTGTGATTGTGTGTGTGTGTGATTGTGTGATTGTGTCAATGTGTGATTGTGTGGTTGTGTGATTGTGTGATTGTGTGATTGTGTGATTGTGTGATTGTGTGATTGTGTGATTGTGTGATTGTGTGGTTGTGTGACCGTGATTGTGTGACCGTGATTGTGTGATCGTGATTGTGGGTCCGTGATTGAGTGACCGTGATTGACTGACCTTGATTGAGTGACCGTGATTGTGTGACCGTGATGGTGTGACCGTGATAGTGTGACCGTGAATCTGTGAATGCGTGATTGTGGTTGCGTGATTGTGATTCCGTGATTGTGTGATTGTGTGATCGTGTGATCGTGTGATCGTGTGATTGTGTGATCGTGTGATTGTGTGATTGTGTGATTGTGATTGTGTGATTGTGATTGTGTGATTGTGATTGTGTGATTGTGACTGTGTGATTGTGTGAGTGTGTGATTGTGTGATTGTGTGAATGTGTGATTGTGTAGTTGTGTGATTGTGTGATTGAGTGATTGTGTGCTTGTGTGATTGTATGATTCCGTGATTGTGTGATTGTGTGATTGTGTGATTGTGTAATTGTGATTGTGTGATTGTGTGATTGTGTGATTGTGTGATTGAGTGATTGTGTGATTGTGTGATTGTGTGATTGTGTGGTTGTGTGACCGTGACTGTGTGACCGTGATTGTGTGATCGTGATTGTGTGATCGTGTTAGTGTGACCGTGAATGTGTGATTGCGTGATTGTGATTGCGTGATTGCGATTGTGTGATTGTGATTGCGTGATTGTGTGATTGTGTGATTGTGTGATGGTGTGATTAGGTGATTGTGTGATTGTGTGATTGTGTGATTGTGTGATTGTGTGATTGTGTGATTGTGAAATTGTGTGATTGTGTGAGTGTGTGATTGTGTGATTGTGTGATTGAGTGATTGTGTGATTGTGTGCTTGTGTGATTCTATATTTGTGTGATTGCGTGATTGTATACTAGTGTGATTGTGTGATTGTGTGATTGTGCGATTGTGTGATTGTGTGATTGTGTGATTGTGTAATTGTGATTGTGTGATTGTGTGATTGTGTGATTGTGTGATTGTGTGATTGTGTGATTGTGTGATTGTGTGGTTGTGCGATCGTGATTGTGTGATCGTGATTGTCTGATCGTGATTGTGTGATCGTCATTGTGTGATCGTGATTGTGCGATTGCGTGCTTGTGACTGTGTGATTGTGTGACTGTGTGATTGTGTGATTGTGACTGTGTGATTGTGTGAGTGTGTGATTGTCTGATTGTGCGATTGTGTGATTGTGTGATTGTGGGGCTGTGTGATTGTGTGATTGTGTGATTGTGTGATTGTGTGATTGTGTGATTGTGTGGTTGTGCGATCGTGATTGTGTGATCGTGATTGTCTGATCGTGATTGTGTGGTCGTGATTGTGTGATCGTGATTGTGCGATTGCGTGCTTGTGACTGTGTGATTGTGTGACTGTGTGATTGTGTGATTGTGACTGTGTGATTGTGACTGTGTGATTGTGACTGTGTGATTGTGACTGTGTGATTGTGTGAGTGTGTGATTGTCTGATTGTGCGATTGTGTGATTGTGTGATTGTGTGGTTGTGTGATTGTGTGATTGTGTGATTGTGTGATTGTGTGATTGTGTGATTGTGTGATTGTGTGATTGTGTGATTGTGACTGTGTGATTGTGTGAGTGTGTGATTGTGTGATTGAGTGATTGTGTGATTGTGTGATTGTGTGATTGTGTGATTGTGTGATTGTGTGATTGTGTGATTGTGTGATTGTGTGATTGTGTGATTGTGTAATTGTGATTGTGCGATTGTGATTGTGTGATTGTGATTGTGTGATTGTGGTTGTGTGATTGTGATTGTGTGACTGTGATTGTGTGATTGTGATTGTGTGATTGTGTGATTGTGTGATTGTGTGATTGTGTGATTGTGTGATGGTGTGATTAGGTGATTGTGTGATTGTGTGATGTGTGATTGTGTGATTGTGTGATTGTGTGATTGTGTGATTGTGTGATTGTGTGATTGTGTGATTGTGTGATTGTGTGATTGTGTGATTGTGTAATTGTGATTGTGCGATTGTGATTGTGTGATTGTGTGATTGTGGTTGTGTGATTGTGATTGTGTGACTGTGATTGTGTGATTGTGATTGTGTGATTGTGATTGTGTGACCGTGAGTGTGTGACCGTGATTGTGTGATCGTGATTGTGTGATCGTGTTAGTGTGACCGTGAATGTGTGATTGCGTGATTGCGATTGCGTGATTGTGATTGCGTGATTGTGTGATTGTGTGATTGTGTGATTGTGTGATGGTGTGATTAGGTGATTGTGTGATTGTGTGATTGTGTGATTGTGTTATTGTGTGATTGTGTGATTGTGTGATTGTGTGATTGTGTGATTGTGTGATTGTGTGATTGTGTGATTGTGTAATTGTGTGATTGTGTGATTGTGTGATTGTGTAATTGTGATTGTGCGATTGTGATTGTGTGATTGTGATTGTGTGATTGTGGTTGTGTGATTGTGATTGTGTGACTGTGATTGTGTGATTGTGATTGTGTGATTGTGATTGTGTGATTGTGACTGTGTGATTGTGTGAGTGTGTGATTGTGTGATTTAGTGATTGTGTGCTTGTGTGATCTTGTGGTTGTGAGATTGTGTGATGGTGTAATTAGGTGATGGTGTGATTGTGTGATTGTGTGATTGTGCGATTATGATTGTGTGATTGTGTGATTGTGTGATTGTGTGATTGTGTGATTGTGTGATTTGTGAGATTGTGTGTTTGTGTGCTTGTGTGATTGTGATTGTGATTGTGATTGTGATTGTGTGATTGTGATTGTGTGATTGTGATTGTGTGATTGTGACTGTGTGATTGTGTGTGTGTGTGATTGTGTGATTGTGTCATTGTGTGATTGTGTGGTTGTGTGATTGTGTGATTGTGTGATTGTGTGATTGTGTGATTGTGTGATTGTGTGATTGTGTGGTTGAGTGATTGTGTGATTGTGTGATTGTGTGATTGTGTGATTGTGTGATTGTGTGATTGTGTGATTGTGTGATTGTGTGATTGTGTGATTGTGTGATTGTGTGATTGTGGGATTGTGTGATTGTGTGGTTGTGTGACCGTGATTGTGTGACCGTGATTGTGTGATCGTGATTGTGGGTCCGTGATTGAGTGACCATGATTGACTGACCTTGATTGAGCGACCGTGATTGTGTGACAGTGATTGTGTGACCGTGATTGTGTGACCGTGGTTGTGTGGCCGTGATTGTGTGACCGTGATGGTGTGACCGTGATAGTGTGACCGTGAATCTGTGAATGCGTGATTGTGGTTGCGTGATTGTGATTCCGTGATTGTGTGATTGTGTGATCGTGTGATCGTGTGATCGTGTGATTGTGTGATCGTGTGATCGTGTGATTGTGTGATTGTGTGATTGTGATTGTGTGATTGTGATTGTGTGATTGTGATTGTGTGATTGTGATTGTGTGATTGTGATTGTGTGATTGTGACTGTGTGATTGTGTGAGTGTGTGATTGTGTGATTGTGTGATTGTGTGATTGTGTAGTTGTGTGATTGTGTGATTGAGTGATTGTGTGCTTGTGTGATTGTATGATTCCGTGATTGTGTGATTGTGTGATTGTGTGATTGTGTAATTGTGATTGTGTGATTGTGATTGTGTGATTGTGTGATTGTGTGATTGTGTGATTGTGTGGTTGTGTGACCGTGACTGTGTGACCGTGATTGTGTGATCGTGATTGTGTGATCGTGTTAGTGTGTGATTGTGTGGTTGTGCGATCGTGATTGTGTGATCGTGATTGTGTGTGATTGTGTGGTTGTGCGATCGTGATTGTGTGATCGTGATTGTGTGATCGTGATTGTGCGATTGCGTGCTTGTGACTGTGTGATTGTGTGACTGTGTGATTGTGTGATTGTGACTGTGTGATTGTGACTGTGTGATTGTGACTGTCTGATTGTGTGAGTGTGTGATTGTCTGATTGTGCGATTGTGTGATTGTGTGATTGTGTGGTTGTGTGATTGTGTGATTGTGTGATAGTGTGATTTTGTGATCGTGTGATTATGTGATTGTGTGATTGTGTGATTGTGTGATTGTGTGAATGTGATTGTGATTGTGTGATTGTGATTGTGTGATTGTGGTTGTGTGATTGTGATTGTGTGATTGTGACTGTGTGATTGTGTGAGTGTGTGATTGTGTGATTGTGTGATTGTGTGATTGTGTGATTGTGTGATTGTGTGGTTGTGTGATTGTGTGATTGTGTGATTGTGTGATTGTGTGATTGTGTGATTGTGTGATTGTGTGATTGTGTGATTGTGTGATTGTGTGATTGTGTGATTGTGACTGTGTGATTGTGTGAGTGTGTGATTGTGTGATTGAGTGATTGTGTGATTGTGTAATTGAGATTGTGCGATTGTGATTGTGTGATTGTGTGATTGTGTAATTGTGAGATTGTGTGATTGTGTGATTGTGTGATTGTGTTATGGTGTAATTGTGATTGTGCGATTGTGATTGTGTGATTGTGATTGTGTGATTGTGATTGTGTGATTGTGATTTTGTGATTGTGATTGTGTGATTGTGACTGTGTGATTGTGTGAGTGTGTGATTGTGTGATTGAGTGATTGTGTGCTTGTGTGATTGTGTGGTTGTGAGATTGTGTGATTGTGTGATCGTGTGATTGTGTGATTGTGTGGTTGTGCGATCGTGATTGTGTGTTCGTGATTGTCTGATCGTGATTGTGTGATAGTGATTGTGTGATCGTGATTGTGCGATTGCGTGCTTGTGACTGTGTGATTGTGTGATTGTGACTGTGTGATTGTGACTGTGTGATTGTGTGAGTGTGTGATTGTCTGATTGTGCGATTGTGTGATTGTGTGATTGTGTGGTTGTGTGATTATGTGATTGTGTGATTGTGTGATTTTGTGATCGTGTGATTATGTGATTGTGTGATTGTGTGATTGTGTGATTGTGTGATTGTGATTGTGATTGTGTGATTGTGATTGTGTGATTGTGGTTGTGTGATTGTGATTGTGTGATTGTGACTGTGTGATTGTGTGAGAGTGTGATTGTGTGATTGTGTGATTGTGTGATTGTGTGATTGTGTGATTGTGTGATTGTGTGATTGTGTGATTGTGTGATTGTGTGATTGTGGGACTGTGTGATTGTGGGATTGTGTGATTGTGTGATTGTGATTGTGTGATTGTGATTGTGTGATTGTGATTGTGTGATTGTGATTGTGTGATTGTGATTGTGTGATTGTGATTGTGTGATTGTGATTGTGTGATTGTGATTGTGTGATTGTGATTGTGTGATTGTGATTGTGTGATTGTGATTGTGTGACTGTGATTGTGTGATTGTGATTGTGTGATTGTGATTGTGTGACTGTGATTGTGTGATTGTGATTGTGTGATTGTGATTGTGTGATTGTGATTGTGTGATTGTGATTGTGTGATTGTGATTGTGTGATTGTGATTGTGTGATTGTGATTGTGTGATTGTGATTGTGTGATTGTGATTGTGTGATTGTGATTGTGTGATTGTGATTGTGTGATTGTGATTGTGTGATTGTGATTGTGTGATTGTGATTGTGTGATTGTGATTGTGTGATTGTGATTGTGTGATTGTGATTGTGTGATTGTGATTGTGTGATTGTGATTGTGTGATTGTGATTGTGTGATTGTGATTGTGTGATTGTGATTGTGTGATTGTGATTGTGTGATTGTGATTGTGTGATTGTGATTGTGTGATTGTGATTGTGTGATTGTGATTGTGTGATTGTGATTGTGTGATTGTGATTGTGTGATTGTGATTGTGTGATTGTGATTGTGTGATTGTGATTGTGTGATTGTGATTGTGTGATTGTGATTGTGTGATTGTGATTGTGTGATTGTGATTGTGTGATTGTGATTGTGTGATTGTGATTGTGTGATTGTGATTGTGTGATTGTGATTGTGTGATTGTGATTGTGTGATTGTGATTGTGTGATTGTGATTGTGTGATTGTGATTGTGTGATTGTGATTGTGTGATTGTGATTGTGTGATTGTGATTGTGTGATTGTGATTGTGTGATTGTGATTGTGTGATTGTGATTGTGTGATTGTGATTGTGTGATTGTGATTGTGTGATTGTGATTGTGTGATTGTGATTGTGTGATTGTGATTGTGTGATTGTGATTGTGTGATTGTGATTGTGTGATTGTGATTGTGTGATTGTGATTGTGTGATTGTGATTGTGTGATTGTGATTGTGTGATTGTGATTGTGTGATTGTGATTGTGTGATTGTGATTGTGTGATTGTGATTGTGTGATTGTGATTGTGTGATTGTGATTGTGTGATTGTGATTGTGTGATTGTGATTGTGTGATTGTGATTGTGTGATTGTGATTGTGTGATTGTGATTGTGTGATTGTGATTGTGTGATTGTGATTGTGTGATTGTGATTGTGTGATTGTGATTGTGTGATTGTGATTGTGTGATTGTGATTGTGTGATTGTGATTGTGTGATTGTGATTGTGTGATTGTGATTGTGTGATTGTGATTGTGTGATTGTGATTGTGTGATTGTGATTGTGTGATTGTGATTGTGTGATTGTGATTGTGTGATTGTTATTGTGCGATTGTGATTGTGCGATTGTGATTGTGCGATTGTGATTGTGCGATTGTGATTGTGTGATTGTGATTGTGTGATTGTGATTGTGTGGTTGTGATTGTGTGGTTGTGATTGTGTGATTGTGATTGTGTGATTGTGATTGTGTGATTGTGATTGTGTGATTGTGTTTGTGTGATTGTGATTGTGTGATTGTGATTGTGTGATTGTGATTGTGTGATTGTGTGATTGTGTGATTGTGTGATTGTGTGATTGTGTGATTGTGTGATTGTGTGATTGTGTGATTGTGTGATTGTGTGACTGTGTGATTGTGTGATTGTGTGATTGTGTAATTGTAATTGTGCGATTGTGATTGTGTGATTGTGTGATTGTGCGATTGTGAGGTTGTGTGATTGTGTGCTTGTGTGATTGTGTGATTGTGATTGTGTGATTGTGTGATTGTGTGATTGTGTGATTGTGTGATTGTGTGATTGTGTGATTGTGTGATTGTGTGATTGTGTGATTGTGTGGTTGTGTGACCGTGAGTGTGTGACCGTGATTGTGTGATCGTGATTGTGTGATCGTGTTAGTGTGACCGTGAATGTGTGATTGCGTGATTGCGATTGCGTGATTGCGATTGCGTGATTGTGATTGTGTGAGTGTGTGATTGTGTGATTGTGTGATTGTGTGATTGTGTGATTGTGTGGTTGTGTGATTGTGTGATTGTGTGATTGTGTGATTGTGTGATTGTGTGATTGTGTGATTGTGTGATTGTGTGATTGTGTGATTGTGACTGTGTGATTGTGTGAGTGTGTGATTGTGTGATTGAGTGATTGTGTGATTGTGTAATTGAGATTGTGCGATTGTGATTGTGTGATTGTGTGATTGTGTAATTGTGAGATTGTGTGATTGTGTGATTGTGTGATTGTGTTATGGTGTAATTGTGATTGTGCGATTGTGATTGTGTGATTGTGATTGTGTGATTGTGATTGTGTGATTGTGATTTTGTGATTGTGATTGTGTGATTGTGACTGTGTGATTGTGTGAGTGTGTGATTGTGTGATTGAGTGATTGTGTGCTTGTGTGATTGTGTGGTTGTGAGATTGTGTGATTGTGTGATCGTGTGATTGTGTGATTGTGTGGTTGTGCGATCGTGATTGTGTGTTCGTGATTGTCTGATCGTGATTGTGTGATAGTGATTGTGTGATCGTGATTGTGCGATTGCGTGCTTGTGACTGTGTGATTGTGTGATTGTGACTGTGTGATTGTGACTGTCTGATTGTGTGAGTGTGTGATTGTCTGATTGTGCGATTGTGTGATTGTGTGATTGTGTGGTTGTGTGATTATGTGATTGTGTGATTGTGTGATTTTGTGATCGTGTGATTATGTGATTGTGTGATTGTGTGATTGTGTGATTGTGTGATTGTGATTGTGATTGTGTGATTGTGATTGTGTGATTGTGATTGTGTGATTGTGGTTGTGTGATTGTGATTGTGTGATTGTGACTGTGTGATTGTGTGAGAGTGTGATTGTGTGATTGTGTGATTGTGTGATTGTGTGATTGTGTGATTGTGTGATTGTGTGATTGTGTGATTGTGTGATTGTGTGATTGTGTGATTGTGTGATTGTGTGATTGTGGGACTGTGTGATTGTGGGATTGTGTGATTGTGTGATTGTGATTGTGTGATTGTGATTGTGTGATTGTGATTGTGTGATTGTGATTGTGTGATTGTGATTGTGTGATTGTGATTGTGTGATTGTGATTGTGTGATTGTGATTGTGTGATTGTGATTGTGTGATTGTGATTGTGTGATTGTGATTGTGTGATTGTGATTGTGTGATTGTGATTGTGTGATTGTGATTGTGTGATTGTGATTGTGTGATTGTGATTGTGTGATTGTGATTGTGTGATTGTGATTGTGTGATTGTGATTGTGTGATTGTGATTGTGTGATTGTGATTGTGTGATTGTGATTGTGTGATTGTGATTGTGTGATTGTGATTGTGTGATTGTGATTGTGTGATTGTGATTGTGTGATTGTGATTGTGTGATTGTGATTGTGTGATTGTGATTGTGTGATTGTGATTGTGTGATTGTGATTGTGTGATTGTGATTGTGTGATTGTGATTGTGTGATTGTGATTGTGTGATTGTGATTGTGTGATTGTGATTGTGTGATTGTGATTGTGTGATTGTGATTGTGTGATTGTGATTGTGTGATTGTGATTGTGTGATTGTGATTGTGTGATTGTGATTGTGTGATTGTGATTGTGTGATTGTGATTGTGTGATTGTGATTGTGTGATTGTGATTGTGTGATTGTGATTGTGTGATTGTGATTGTGTGATTGTGATTGTGTGATCGTGATTGTGCGATTGCGTGCTTGTGACTGTGTGATTGTGTGATTGTGACTGTGTGATTGTGACTGTGTGATTGTGTGAGTGTGTGATTGTCTGATTGTGCGATTGTGTGATTGTGTGATTGTGTGGTTGTGTGATTATGTGATTGTGTGATTGTGTGATTTTGTGATCGTGTGATTATGTGATTGTGTGATTGTGTGATTGTGTGATTGTGTGATTGTGATTGTGATTGTGTGATTGTGATTGTGTGATTGTGATTGTGTGATTGTGGTTGTGTGATTGTGATTGTGTGATTGTGACTGTGTGATTGTGTGAGAGTGTGATTGTGTGATTGTGTGATTGTGTGATTGTGTGATTGTGTGATTGTGTGATTGTGTGATTGTGTGATTGTGTGATTGTGTGATTGTGTGATTGTGTGATTGTGGGACTGTGTGATTGTGGGATTGTGTGATTGTGTGATTGTGATTGTGTGATTGTGATTGTGTGATTGTGATTGTGTGATTGTGATTGTGTGATTGTGATTGTGTGATTGTGATTGTGTGATTGTGATTGTGTGATTGTGATTGTGTGATTGTGATTGTGATTGTGTGATTGTGATTGTGTGATTGTGATTGTGTGATTGTGATTGTGTGATTGTGATTGTGTGATTGTGATTGTGTGATTGTGATTGTGTGATTGTGATTGTGTGATTGTGATTGTGTGATTGTGATTGTGTGATTGTGATTGTGTGATTGTGATTGTGTGATTGTGATTGTGTGATTGTGATTGTGTGATTGTGATTGTGTGATTGTGATTGTGTGATTGTGATTGTGTGATTGTGATTGTGTGATTGTGATTGTGTGATTGTGATTGTGTGATTGTGATTGTGTGATTGTGATTGTGTGATTGTGATTGTGTGATTGTGATTGTGTGATTGTGATTGTGTGATTGTGATTGTGTGATTGTGATTGTGTGATTGTGATTGTGTGATTGTGATTGTGTGATTGTGATTGTGTGATTGTGATTGTGTGATTGTGATTGTGTGATTGTGATTGTGTGATTGTGATTGTGTGATTGTGATTGTGTGATTGTGATTGTGTGATTGTGATTGTGTGATTGTGATTGTGTGATTGTGATTGTGTGATTGTGATTGTGTGATTGTGATTGTGTGATTGTGATTGTGTGATTGTGATTGTGTGATTGTGATTGTGTGATTGTGATTGTGTGATTGTGATTGTGTGATTGTGATTGTGTGATTGTGATTGTGTGATTGTGATTGTGTGATTGTGATTGTGTGATTGTGATTGTGTGATTGTGATTGTGTGATTGTGATTGTGTGATTGTGATTGTGTGATTGTGATTGTGTGATTGTGATTGTGTGATTGTGATTGTGCGATTGTGATTGTGCGATTGTTATTGTGCGATTGTGATTGTGCGATTGTGATTGTGCGATTGTGATTGTGCGATTGTGATTGTGCGATTGTGATTGTGCGATTGTGATTGTGTGGTTGTGATTGTGTGATTGTGATTGTGTGATTGTGATTGTGTGATTGTGATTGTGTGATTGTGTTTGTGTGATTGTGATTGTGTGATTGTGATTGTGTGATTGTGATTGTGTGATTGTGTGATTGTGTGATTGTGTGATTGTGTGATTGTGTGATTGTGTGATTGTGTGATTGTGTGATTGTGTGATTGTGTGATTGTGTGATTGTGTGATTGTGTGATTGTGCGATTGTGTGATTGTGTAATTGTAATTGTGCGATTGTGATTGTGTGATTGTGTGATTGTGCGATTGTGAGGTTGTGTGATTGTGTGCTTGTGTGATTGTGTGATTGTGATTGTGTGATTGTGTGATTGTGTGATTGTGTGATTGTGTGATTGTGTGATTGTGTGATTGTGTGATTGTGTGATTGTGTGATTGTGTGATTGTGTGATTGTGTGGTTGTGTGACCGTGAGTGTGTGACCGTGATTGTGTGATCGTGATTGTGTGATCGTGTTAGTGTGACCGTGAATGTGTGATTGCGTGATTGCGATTGCGTGATTGCGATTGCGTGATTGTGATTGCGTGATTGTGTGATTGTGTGATTGTGTGATTGTGTGATTGTGTGATTGTGTGATTGTGTGATTGTGTGATTGTGTGATTGTGTGATTGTGTGATTGTGTGATTGTGTGATTGTGTAATTGTGATTGTGCGATTGTGATTGTGTGATTGTGATTGTGTGATTGTGGTTGTGTGATTGTGATTGTGTGACTGTGATTGTGTGATTGTGATTGTGTGATTGTGTGATTGTGTGATTGTGTGATTGTGTGATTGTGTGATGGTGTGATTAGGTGATTGTGTGATTGTGTGATTGTGTGATTGTGTGATTGTGTGATTGTGTGATTGTGTGATTGTGTGATTGTGTGATTGTGTGATTGTGTGATTGTGTGATTGTGTGATTGTGTGATTGTGTGATTGTGGTTGTGTGATTGTGATTGTGTGACTGTGATTGTGTGATTGTGATTGTGTGATTGTGATTGTGTGACCGTGAGTGTGTGACCGTGATTGTGTGATCGTGATTGTGTGATCGTGTTAGTGTGACCGTGAATGTGTGATTGCGTGATTGCGATTGCGTGATTGCGATTGCGTGATTGTGATTGCGTGATTGTGTGATTGTGTGATTGTGTGATTGTGTGATGGTGTGATTAGGTGATTGTGTGATTGTGTGATTGTGTTATTGTGTGATTGTGTGATTGTGTGATTGTGTGATTGTGTGATTGTGTGATTGTGTGATTGTGTGATTGTGTGATTGTGTGATTGTGTGATTGTGTGATTGTGTGATTGTGTGATTGTGTAATTGTGATTGTGCGATTGTGATTGTGTGATTGTGATTGTGTGATTGTGGTTGTGTGATTGTGATTGTGTGACTGTGATTGTGTGATTGTGATTGTGTGATTGTGATTGTGTGATTGTGACTGTGTGATTGTGTGAGTGTGTGATTGTGTGATTTAGTGATTGTGTGCTTGTGTGATCTTGTGGTTGTGAGATTGTGTGATGGTGTGATTAGGTGATGGTGTGATTGTGTGATTGTGTGATTGTGCGATTATGATTGTGTGATTGTGTGATTGTGTGATTGTGTGATTGTGTGATTGTGTGATTGTGTGATTGTGTGATTGTGTGATTGTGTGATTGTGTGATTGTGTGATTGTGTGGTTGTGTGACCGTGATTGTGTGACCGTGATTGTGTGATCGTGATTGTGGGTCCGTGATTGAGTGACCGTGATTGACTGACCTTGATTGAGCGACCGTGATTGTGTGACCGTGATTGTGTGACCGTGATTGTGTGACCGTGGTTGTGTGGCCGTGATTGTGTGACCGTGATGGTGTGACCGTGATAGTGTGACCGTGAATCTGTGAATGCGTGATTGTGGTTTCGTGATTGTGATTCCGTGATTGTGTGATTGTGTGATCGTGTGATCGTGTGATCGTGTGATTGTGTGATCGTGTGATCGTGTGATTGTGTGATTGTGTGATTGTGATGGTGTGATTGTGATTGTGTGATTGTGATTGTGTGATTGTGATTGTGTGATTGTGATTGTGTGATTGTGACTGTGTGATTGTGTGAGTGTGTGATTGTGTGATTGTGTGATTGTGTGATTGTGTAGTTGTGTGATTGTGTGATTGAGTGATTGTGTGCTTGTGTGATTGTATGATTCCGTGATTGTGTGATTGTGTGATTGTGTGATTGTGTAATTGTGATTGTGTGATTGTGATTGTGTGATTGTGTGATTGTGTGATTGTGTGATTGAGTGATTGTGTGATTGTGTGATTGTGTGATTGTGTGGTTGTGTGACCGTGACTGTGTGACCGTGATTGTGTGATCGTGATTGTGTGATCGTGTTAGTGTGTGATTGTGTGGTTGTGCGATCGTGATTGTGTGATCGCGATTGTGTGATCGTGATTGTGCGATTGCGTGCTTGTGACTGTGTGATTGTGTCTGTGTGATTGTGTGACTGTGTGATTGTGTGATTGTGACTGTGTGATTGTGACTGTGTGATTGTGACTGTGTGATTGTGACTGTCTGATTGTGTGAGTGTGTGATTGTCTGATTGTGCGATTGTGTGATTGTGTGATTGTGTGGTTGTGTGATTGTGTGATTGTGTGATTGTGTGATTTTGTGATCGTGTGATTATGTGATTGTGTGATTGTGTGATTGTGTGATTGTGTGATTGTGATTGTGATTGTGTGATTGTGATTGTGTGATTGTGGTTGTGTGATTGTGATTGTGTGATTGTGACTGTGTGATTGTGTGAGTGTGTGATTGTGTGATTGTGTGATTGTGTGATTGTGTGGTTGTGTGATTGTGTGATTGTGTGATTGTGTGATTGTGTGATTGTGTGATTGTGTGATTGTGTGATTGTGTGATTGTGTGATTGTGTGATTGTGTGATTGTGTGATTGTGACTGTGTGATTGTGTGATTGTGTGATTGTGTGATTGTGTGATTGTGAAATTGTGTGATTGTGTGATTGTGTGGTTGTGTGACCGTGATTGTGTGACCGTGATTGTGTGATCGTGATTGTGGGTCCGTGATTGAGTGACCGTGATTGACTGACCTTGATTGAGCGACCGTGATTGTGTGACCGTGATTGTGTGACCGTGATTGTGTGACCGTGGTTGTGTGGCCGTGATTGTGTGACCGTGATGGTGTGACCGTGATAGTGTGACCGTGAATCTGTGAATGCGTGATTGTGGTTGCGTGATTGTGATTCCGTGATTGTGTGATTGTGTGATCGTGTGATCGTGTGATCGTGTGATTGTGTGATCGTGTGATCGTGTGATTGTGTGATTGTGTGATTGTGATTGTGTGATTGTGATTGTGTGATTGTGATTGTGTGATTGTGATTGTGTGATTGTGATTGTGTGATTGTGACTGTGTGATTGTGTGAGTGTGTGATTGTGTGATTGTGTGATTGTGTGATTGTGTAGTTGTGTGATTGTGTGATTGAGTGATTGTGTGCTTG
Organism: Megachile rotundata; assembly: GCF_050947335.1. Classification (NCBI taxonomy): domain Eukaryota; kingdom Metazoa; phylum Arthropoda; class Insecta; order Hymenoptera; family Megachilidae; genus Megachile; species Megachile rotundata. Next base: position 54 of record NW_027473728.1, on the reverse strand, counting down.
TGTGATTGTATGATTCCGTGATTGTGTGATTGTGTGATTGTGTGATTGTGTAAT